>NW_008349068.1:3389996-3392082 GCF_000622305.1 Nannospalax galili | reverse complement strand
CTACCAGTTGGGTGGAGCTCCTTTGGGGCTGGTCTAAGTTTCACACAGCTGTTGCAACTTCCTGTGATTAGTCTTGCTGCTTTAGTCTGATGTGGGAAAACCAGCTGTGCATTTTGGAAAAGAGTAAGCAACTTCTTCCAACCTAAGTGGGTAGATCTGTGTAAATTAGTTAACATGTATTTCCCTAATATTTCTGGTAGAATCAACCTGCCTTCCTGGTCCCGGCTCCAACCTCCTTCCCCAGTCCTCCCCTCCGGTGCTCGCTTCTTTATCCACTCTAGATCCTGTGGAGAATAATCAGGTTTGGGGGGCAGAGTAGGCAGTTCTGGTATCGGTACCTCTAGGGCGGCTAGTACAACTGGATCTCCAGGACTGGAGAGGGCCACTCTTTTGGCTTCCGTGTCTGCAAGGTTGTTACCAATGGCCTCAGGAGTCTTCTTGACTTGGTGTCCAGGCACGTGTATGACTGCCACTGCCCTGGGTTTTTCTATAGCTCTCAATAGTCTCTGGACTTCCTGGAAGTTCTTTAGTTCTTTTCCTTTGGCAGATCGGAACCCTCTTTCTCGGTAGATGGCGCCGTGAATGTGCACCATACCAAAGGCGTATCTACTGTCCATGTAGATGTTAGCTCACTTGCCTTCCGCCCTTTCTAGGGCCTCTGCAAGGGCAATGAGTTCGGCTTTTGCACGGAGGTACCTGGAGGTAGGGGAGTGATAAACCAAAGGGGGAAGAAGAATTGTAAGACCAAAAAAACCTCCTTCCTTAAGAACATCTACCGAAATACAAGGGGTTAATCCTGAGGAGCATGCCCACCAAGTATTTGGAGGGGGGATGAGGAAGACCCCGTTCAACTCAGAGAGTCCCTTGGTCTGGTTGCAGAGAGAAGAGTACTGTGGTGGAATCTCACCGAGGCATAGTCCCGTTCCTGAAATCTGCTCTAAAGTTATCTTGGGTATTGTGCCCCATGCACATTGGGAAATATTATGGGAAACATTATAGGAACCCATAGTGGCAATTCCCTCTAAATAAGGGGGGGTCACAGTATAGCAGAGCCAACAGGATCTGGCTAACTCAGAGCTAGTTGCATTTAAGAGGTTATAAGTTTGATTTATGATTTTAACAAATTCCTGTGACCGCCGGTAATAGCGGATCTGGGGTAAAGGTTTAGGAGGCCTTCTGGTAAGTCCTGTAAGCTGAAATCCTGTAAGTTGAGTAGGGCTAGGGGAAGGAGAGGGAGGGGCGACCTTAGGCGTATCCATAGTGACTCTTGGGACTAGCACCGGGTTGGGCCCTACCGCCGTGATGAAAGGCACCTGGCGTCTAGTGATCATGAACAAAATTGCAGACTTATAGTTATGCAGTCGTAGGCCCCATGTATTAACTCCTTCCCAACCGGAGAACTTCTTTCTCTCTTCTGTGAATCTGATAAGCAAGGGATTACAGGCTCGTGGCTCAAGCCCCCAAGTCGGCTTACAAGGGGGGCCAGTTACGTCCTGTTTGAGGGTGATGTAATCTCCACGGGCGTTACTTAACCAGTATGCCTGGCCCATGGTCTCACAGCCCCATTGTGGGCAGTAGTACTGGTCTGGTCTCCCACAACTGGGCTTATACTGTGGCCCTGGGCAAACATAGAATTGTTTTTGTCTAAGGTAGCGAACCCCCGACTCAAACTTGCAATTGTATCCGTGGGAGGAGTCTTCCACATCTCGGGTAATCGCTGCCGGTTCCCGGTCCCAGGCCCTGTCTACCAAAGTAGTATCAGAACCTATGACTTCAGGGACTCCATACCTGGGAACTATTTCTTCAATTAGCTTTTTTGCTACTACCTGGCTAGTTTTACTTTTAGTGGGAAAGCCCTTTACCTATCCCAAGAAGGTATCCACCATTACTAACAAGTACTTGTAACCGAATTTACCTGGCTTTACCTCAGTGAAGTCTATCTCCCAATACCTTCCCGGTGCCCTCCCCCTCTCCCGGCTACCAGTTGGGTGGAGCTCCTTCGGGGCTGGTTTAAGTTTCACACAGCTGTTGCAACTTCCCGTGATTAGTCTTGTTGCTTTAGTCTGATGTGGGAAAACCAGCTGTG
>NW_008349068.1:3388140-3389150 GCF_000622305.1 Nannospalax galili | reverse complement strand
TCTCTTCTCTGTCTTCTGGAGATTCTCTAGTGTTGAATACCTTCTCTGCCTGCTGTAGTAGTTCCCTAATTGAGATCTCTCCCAGGTCATCCTGCTTGTAGAGCTTTCTCCTGATATCGGGAGCTGCTTGGTTAATAAAGGAGAAAACCACAGCTGACCTGTGTTTCTCTGCTTTTGGGTTTATAGGGGTATACTGCCTGTAAGCATCAAACACCCTTTCCAGATACGCGGCCAGGCTTTCGGCTTCTCCCTGAACAATTGTCTTTACCTTTGCTAGGTTAGTAGGCCGTCTTGCGGCTGCTTGGAGACCGATCATTAGAGTCTGGCGGTAGACTCGGAGACGCTCCCTACCTTCTGCCATCCCAAAATCCCAGTTCGGACGCGTGAGGGGGAACACTTCATCAATGGCGGGGTTGGAGGGTGGTGGGTCTTCCATTTTCTCCGAGAACATTCTTCCTGGCTTCATTAAGGATCTGCTCCCGCTTCTCGGTGGTAAAGAGGGTGCAGAGTAGCTGTTGGCAGTCATCCCAAGTGGGACAGTGAGTGAACATGATAGATTCCACCAGACCTATAAGACACTTAGGGTCCTCAGAAAAAGGGGGGTTCTGGGTTCTCCAATTATAGAGATCACTGGAAGAAAACGGCCAGTATTGATACTGCTGGCCATCCGGGCTGCCGACTGCCCGTACGGGTAGGATGGGCACGGCTCCTCCAGTGGAGGAGGAGGCTTCTCCTATCCGGTCCCTGTTCCCCCAGGACCTTAACTGCATTCCTCCCCCTCCCTCTCCAGGCTGTCTCTCCTCTCCGGTGGAGGAATCTGGGGAGACAGCTGCCGCCATTTCCCCATGCTGAGCCTCTTCCATGTTTCCCCCTTGGGGAGGACCCCCAGCTCCTCCCCTCCGGGAAGCTGCATAGGGCAGTGGCTGATCAACTGGCAATGGGGGGTAGAGGGAGGAGCTCTCAGGTAGGACTGGTGGGGCAGTAGATTCTCCTTCTCAGCAGCTGGGGGA
>NW_008349068.1:3372379-3386694 GCF_000622305.1 Nannospalax galili | reverse complement strand
GATCGACCCCCATTCAGTTTTAGGTACAGATTATATAGGCTCACATAGTCATTACACAAAAAGCATTCCTCAGCATACACTTTGTTCAAACATCTTCTAAAAGCTATAGTTTCGGTTAAACATCTTTTCCAGGAAGGGTAGATCTGGTGTAAGCCTGGTGCAACTTCCCTCTCTTTGTTCCTTATCGGTTATCTGGTATGTGCAAACAGGCCTACAGGACACATTGTAAATCAACTGAGTCAGGGGTCCAGGGTCCAGGAAGGAGGTTTACAGCACTTCAATTCTTAACATTTCAACTAGGTTAATCATCCATGTGTGGTAGATACAATCAGGCAGAACAGGCAAGCTAGCAAGTAAATCTAAATCAACGTTTTAAACAGAGTTTTCTATCAAAATGCAGAGTTCTTATAGCATTCATCAAGGTATTTTATTTTTTTGTCCCCAACATCTCAAAAAAGAAATTATTGTTTTGAGTGAGAACTTTAGGGACACCCTACTCACATAGATCCATCCAGAAAGTTGTTTATTCAGGATTCACTTCTCTGTGCTCAGCTGCCCAGGCACCTAGAAGCCATTGCAGCCATGGTCCAAGTGGCAGGCTTTGGCATCATCCACGTGTGGCTGGTTTTTCAGATTTGGGCACTAAGGTTTCTACCAGATTTCAACGTGCTGGAGCTCTCAAGGCAGCCCTGAGGCTGAGGGGGTGAAACTTGAGCTGCTTGGGTGTTAGTAATGCCAGGAATGTAGAACTTACCAAGAAAAGCCTCTGGTAATGTTTGAACAAGTGTAGCAGAGAGGCTGGGTTAGCTACCAGTGCAGAGGCATAGGGACAGAACTCCTGAAGCCGATGAGGCCCATATCATGGCATTCTGTGTCCTGGATGCCAGCCACAGAGCTATAGAATAGTGTTTGCCTTTCAGGGCTTTGGTTTTACTTTGGTCCAGCCTTCCTTGCTGTTCCCCTATTCCTCCCTTTGAGAATGGGAATGTTTGCCCTGTGCCATTGTGTCTTGGAAATATATGACTTTATTTTTATTTTGCAGGGGGATCACAGCTAAGAGTTTCCTTTGAATCTCTGAAGGGACTTTGAGTTTGGACTTTAGAATAATGTTGGAACTCTTAACACTTTGAGGATGCTTAGAGATGGACCAAATACATTTTGCATTATGAAATGGCCCTGAGCCTTTGGAGGCCAGGGGCAGAATGTTGTGTTTCGAATATGAAATGATCCCCACAGTCTGTTGGGTTGCATACTTGGTCCCCAGCTAGTCCTACTGTTTTAGTCAGTTACAGTTTAGGAATTGGGGCCTCATTGGAGGAAGTAGGTCTCAGAAAGTGTGATGGAAGCTGCACTAGCTCCCAGGGTTCTGTCGTACTCCCTGCTTCCAGCTTGCCCTGAGGTGAACACCTTCCTCCTCCTCCTCATGCTCCAGTCACCCGGACACTGCTAAACCCACGGGCCAAGCAATCATGGACTGAACCTTCCTAAGTCATGAGCCAAAACAAATGTCCCAGCAATGAGAAAAGTAAGGCAAGTACTTGGTTAAGTCTGTGGACTTTGGAACAAGACTTTCTTGGTTCTAATCTTGACACCATTATTTATAAGCATTATTATAAGCATTTATTATTTATAAGCTCAGGCAAGTCATCCTACTTTTTTCTGCTGCATTGTCCTCATCTGCAAAATGCATCAGGAGCATTATCTGTCACAACCCCCTTAATGCTCTTAGAATAGCACATGGTAAATTTTAAGTTAGGCTTATTTTATGACAAGAAGGAATTGTTGAAGGTAAACAACATATACTAATTCCTAAAACAAATGTCTAAGAGAAAGGAACAAGGGGTCAGAGCTGTGGAGAATGGTAAAGTAGGCAAGGAGCTTGGACAAGGAGCTTTTAAATTATACATGGAGTCTGGTACTGATTTTTAAAATACAAGAAGATATATCTGGCCAGGCGTGGTGGCATACTCTCTTAGTCCCAGCACTTGGGAGGCTGAGGTAGGTGGATCTCTGAGTGTGAGGCTAGCCTGGTCTACATAGTGAGTTTCAGTTCAGCCAGGGCTACAAAGTAAGACCCTGTCCAATCCTCCCCCAAAAAAGAAGTGGTAGGTGATCCTTTATCAAAGGTGTTTGGGTCACTTGCTAAACTGGAAAGCAGAAATGTGTGGAGCCGGACCATATGTTACTTTCAACAGTACATACAGGCCAAGTACAGTACCCTACTATCTATGCTCAGAACTATCTGCAGTCTGTAAGACTAAAACCTCCTCTTTTCTCTATTATCCCTGTGTTAACTTGACTGGACTTGAAATCACCTAGGAGACATACTTCTGACTGGATCTATGGGTGTGTTTCCAGACCAGTTGATCTGAGGGGGGAAGACCCTCCTTGAACGTGGAGTAGCACCATCCCCATGAGCTGGGGTTCTGGACTGAGGAGAACAGAGAAAAGGAAAAAGCAAGCTGGGCTCCAGCATTTGCTTCTGTCTGCTTCCTGACTGCAGATGCCGTGTGACCAGCTGCCTCTCTCCTGCTGCTGTGCCTTCTGCAATCTGATAAATTACACCCTCACATTGTGAGCCAAAATAAACTAGTTTCATTTTTTAAAAAATTACATTTCTTTATATATGTGTATGTGTGTGGGTACATGCATGTGGAGGTCAGAGAACAACTTGTGGGAATCAGTTCTCTCCTTCTATGTGAGTCAGAGGGATTGAATTTAGGTTATCAGATTTAGCAAGCACCTCTTCTCCCAGAGCCATCTTAGTGGCCCCTTTTATTCCTTAACTTGCTTTTGTCAAGCAGCAAGCAAAGTGACTAATACGCCATGTAATTGCTGCCCTTCCTTTTCACCACCGCTGTGCTTGCTTTTTACTTAGCATGACTCCATAACCCCCTACTGCTTAGCTGTCGTTTTGTCCTGAAACTATTCTTTCTCAGGGTATCTGTGCCCTCTGCTGTCATCTTTGATCTTTCATGAATCAGCCAACAATCAAGTCCTTTCTCCACTTGATTCCCATGTTATGCCTTGTCTGAGTTCTTCTCAGTTTTAATTTTCTTTTAAAAGTATTTCGTTGTTTTTTTTTTTTTTAATTTTATGAGTGTATTGCCTGCATGTATGTAAGTGCACCTGTGCCATGCAATGCCTACGGGGGTCAGATGAAGGACACCGGATTCCCTGGATTTGGAGTTATAGATGATTGTTAGCTTCCAGGTGGGTGCTGAGAATCAAACCTGGGTCCTCTGCAAGAGCAGTCAGTGCTCTTAACTGCACAGCCATCTCTCCAACCCACTAAATTTCTTTCTTTTAAAAATCATTTTTCAGCTTTCTTTTTCTGTTCTTGTTGTGAATGTGAGACCCTAAGTTAGGATCCTTCCACTATGTAGCTGTACCACTGACCTCCAGGAAGACTAACTGCAAACCTGTATGGACTCTTCTCAGAATGCACTCTCACCTTGTGCTGCTTGCTGAAGCCTACACTCCAGTATTTGGCCAGCACTGTGATTTTAGCTTGTCTAAAACCCAAACTTAGCATATTTCCCTTTTTTTGTAATTTTAAAAAATATTTTATGTGTATGAGTATATTGCCTGCATGTGTGTAAGTGCACCTGTGTTGTGCAATACCCACGGAGGTCAGAAGAAGGCATTAGATCCCCTGGAACTGGAGCTACAGAAGGTTGTTAACTACCATGTGGGTGCTGGGAATCGAACCTGGATCCTGTGCAAGAGCAGTCAGTGCTCTTAACCGCTGAGCCATCTCTCCAGCCCCTTTTGTAAATTTTTAATTAGAATTTTTGTATATTTTATACAGAACATTTTAATCATCTTTACACCCCCTTCCCCACTGTTACCCTATTATAGGCCCCCCCGCCCACTGGATTTCATGCCATCTGTCACTTGTGTTAAGGCCTATTGAGTCAAATTAGTGTCCCGAGATGTCCCTCAGTGAAAGTTCTTCCACTGGGGTCTAGTCAGCCTATCTAGAGTTCCTCCCTTAAAGCTCAGCTCTTCCTCACCCAGCAACAATCAGCTGCCAGCAGTTCTAAGATTGGGGCCGCTGCCCATTTTCCCAGTTCTATGCTGGATTTTTGTCTGCTTGAATTTGCACAGGTCTTGTGCATACTGACACCATTGCTGTAGGTTCATAAAAGCAAGGTCCCAGGAGCTGAAAGACTCTATTTCCATTTGGTCATGCACCTCCTCCCCTGACTCTTACAATCTTTCTGCTCCCCTCTTCCACAATAGTGGTCTCTGAGCCCTAAGTGGATGAAATTTAATAGAGGAGTCCTGTCCAAAGACCCACACTCTGCAGACTCTTATTCTTTATTCTTTGGTTATTTGTATCTTTTGGTGTTCGTGGCCCTCTGTTGCATGAGAGAGCTTCACTGATGAGAGCTGAGAGATGCATTAGTATTCTCTCTACTCCTTGTTCCACCACATTCCGTAAGCTTTAGGTGTAGAGGTTTCATTGTAGATGTGTTACTTAGGGTTGGGCGGTTCACACACAATCTCTGTGTGTAACCAGTTGTGGAATTCTATACTAGGTCTCACTATATTCCTGGCTGACCAGAAACTAGCTACATAGACCAGGCTGGCATCTGATTCACAGAGATCCACCTGCATCTGCTCCCTAAGCACTGAGATTAAAGGCATGTGCCATCCCACCCAGCTTCCTCATTGATTATTTGTGTGTGTGTGTGTGTGTGTGTGTGTGTGTGTATGTATTGGTACATGCATGTATGTGTTGGTACCCGCAAAAATCAGAGGCATTGAATCCCCCTGGATCTGGAGCTGCCGGACATGTGTACCAGGAACCCAACTCAGATCCTCTGGAAGAGCAGTCTATGATCTTAACCACTAAGCCATCTCTTTAGCCCCTATTTATTATTCTTTTTATTTATATGTTTGTGTGTGAGCCTGTATGAGTGTAAGTGAACCATGTGTGTGCAGGAGCCTGCCAAGGCCAGAAGAGGGCATTGGATACCCTGGAACTGGAGTTACAGGTGGTTGTGAGCTATCATGTAGGTACTGGGAACTGAACCTGGGTCCTTTGTAAGAGCAGGAAGAGCTCTTAACTGTCAAGCCATCTCTCCATCCCCCTCATTGATTTTTAAAAATATATATTTTGTTTTTTATTTTTACTTTATGTGTATATAGGTACGTGCACCCGTGTTGTACAATGCCTGCGGAGGACAGAAGAGGCTGTCGGATCCCCTGGAACTGCAGTTACGGACAGTTGTTAGCTTCCATGTGGGTGCTGGGATTCAAACTCAGGTCTTCTCCAAGAACAACCGTGTTCTTAACTGCTGAGCCATCTCTCCAGGCCCTCCCCTCATTGATTTAAAAAAAAAAAAAAAGTGTAATTGAGAGGAAACACATATCACAAAATGCACCTATTTGAAGTATAGAATTCAGTGACTTTTGTGATTTTTTTTCTTTTGTGTATGAGAATTTTTTTTTTTTTTTCTGGTCTTTTTGAGACAGCCTCCCTGTAGCCCAAGCTGACTTGGAGCTCACTATGTAGATCAGGCTGGCCTTGATCTTACAGAGATCTGCTTGTCTCTGCTTCCTGAGTGCTGGGACTAAAGGCACCATGCCTGAGGAGAATAATCTTTCAAACTGTGTAAGTCTATTACAGCCCATTCATTCATTGTTCAGTCAAGTATGCATGCATTGGAATGCACTCTCATCCCTGCTCCCTCCTTTCTTCTTCTCTTCCTCCTGTTACTTCTCTGTCCCCTACACGCTTCACTGCTACTTTGATGTCATATATACATGCATGGTTTTAGGTATCTACATAAAATCTAGGTGCTACATGTTCTGAAAATGATAAAAAAACACATGATATCTGTCTTTTTCGGATTGGCTAATTTGCTTAATTGGATTACCTATAGCTGCATCCGTTATCTTGCAAATATAATAACTTCGTTTTTCTTTCTGGTTGCTTTTGTTTTCTTTTTTCTTTTTTCTTTTTTGAGACAGGGTCACCCTATACCCCAGCTGGCCTAGAACTCTATGTAGACCAGGCTGGTCCTGAGTGCTGGGGTTAAAGGTGTGAGCCTCCATGCCTGGCCTTTTCAGTTGTTTGTTTTTGAGACAGAGTATCACTGTGTAGCTCAGGATAGCCTGAAGTTCACCATGTAGCCCAAATTGAACTTGATCACATGATCTCCCTCCTTTAACCTTCCAAGTGCTGAGATTACAGGCATGTATGACCAGATCTACCTTCCATTATGTCTATATACCACATTTTCTTTATCCACTCCTTTGTTGTTGGATACATAATTTGGCTGTTGTCAATAGTGCTGCAATAAACATGGTTGTGTAAGTATCTCTCTGATGATTTGACTTGAAGCCCTTTGGGTAAATGTGGCTAAACACTCTATAATCACTTATTCTCTACTTTGGCTAAATGTAAGCTCTGCATTAACTGCCATCCACTGTACAAATAGCTTCTCTGGTGAGGACTGAGAGCTGCACTAATCTGTGGGTGTAGAGATATGACTTTGGGGGCAGTTGGATATTTTATCTATTAGCAAAGTGAGAGTAGTAGGTTCACTGCTAAGGTCTATGACCTGGGGTTTTGGCCAGATTTACAGTACCAGGCATGAGTTTCTTCCTGTAGAGTGGGTCTTGAATCAGGCAGAAAGTGGTTGGTTAACCCCATAATATTTGTGCCACTATTGTACCTGCTAATATGTGCTGCCAAACCAGTCATTATTGTACCTCACAGGACTCATAGCTGTGTAAGTGTTGATGACTTTTCTCCCCCAGCAGCCTATATACTATGAAAGCTAGTCAGCAAGGAGGAAGCTTCCTGGTCAGAACCAGCTTGATTTTTACCGTGCCCTGTGACCAAAGGGTATGGTGTCTTCAGCAATAGGGTCTTACCATCATATTCTGGTGGGCAACCAAAAGCAATGGCAATAGTCTGTATTGCTTTGGAGGGTCTCTGGGATACCTGTGACCAACAACTTGAGGGGAGGTTTTACACAGCTAGCACTGGTCTTTTTATTTGAAAACCTATGACTTCTGGGAGGAGCATTATGCCCTCTGCAGAGTAACTCCAATTTAAGTCTTTTGTGTGTGTGCATGTGTGCTTGTGTGTGTATGTGTGTGTATGTATAAAGTCTATAAAATAGGTTATCATATGGCTTTTTCAAATATCCTTAGCTATCCTCCCATCTCCTCTGCCTTGCCTCCCCTGTTTTCTTTTTTTAAAATTTTTATTATTATTTTATGTGTGTGAGTGTATTGCCTGCATGTATGTAAGTGCACTCATATTGTGAAACACCTGAAGCGGTCAGAAGACAGAGTCAGATCCCCTAGAACTGGAGTTACAGATGGGTTATTAGCCACTATGTGGGTGCTGGGAATCAAACCTAGGTCCTTTGCAAGCGCAGTCAGTGCTCTTAACCCCTGAGCCATCTTTCCAGGCCCTCTGTTGTTTTCTTTTTGGTCTTTTTGAGACAGGGTCTCCCTGTAGCCCCAGCTGCCTGGAACTCACTATGTAGACCAGGCTGGCCTTAGAACTCACAGAGATCTGCCTGCCTCTGCCTCCAGAGTGCTGGGATTAAAGGCATGTGCCACCACACACTGCATCTGTTGTTTTCTTAATGACTGTTGTTCTTCCTGGGGTGAGATGGAATCTTCATTGATTTTAAAAAGGTGATTTTTCCAGATATAGTTATCTTGGTTGGCAGTTATTTACTTTCAAGACTTTAAATGTATCATTCTGTGCTTTCATGGCTTTTAGGTTTTTCTGCTGAGTGGTCTTGTTATTCTGATGAATTTGATTCTGTAAGTTGATATTTTTCTCTTAAAATTTTAATATTATTTCTGTTCATTTTGACTATGATATACTATAGACACGTTTCTTCTGGTCAAGTCTACTTAACATTCTTGGACTTGGATGTCCAAGAAGCTGTCTTTCCATAGATTTGAGAATTTTTCTGCTCTTATTTTATTGGATAGGTTTTTTAATATCCTTAGTTTGTATCTCACCTCCTCCTTCCACCCCAGTGAGTCTTAGGTTTGGTCTTTTGATCATGTTCTGGAGTTTTTGAAAGTTGTGGTCATGTTTTTTACTTCTTTATTCCTTCACTTATTTAGCGTGTTTGTATATGTGTATGGACATACGTGTGTGGAAGTCAGAGAACAACTTTTGGGAGTCCATTTTCTCCTTCCACCATGTGCATCCCAGGCTTGAACTCAGGTTGTCAGGATCGGTGGCAGATTTATTGAGCTTTTAATTTCCAGTATTATTAAGTCCCCCCTCCCAGTTCTAGTTTCTTCCTTGAATTTATCATCCATATTGCTGACTTTCTTGTTCTTGCATTGACTTCCTTACTTCATCGGTTCATTTGAATCCTATTTGAGGTCACTAATCATATTTAAAAGAAGATATTTGAATTTTTTTGAGTATTTCAACCATTTTATCATTTTTGAATTCAGCTATTGAGGAGCTATATACTTTTGGAAATTGTATTGCCTGCATTCTTATATTTCTTCTTTCTGTGTTGTAATTGTTCATGCTTTGTGATGAATGTATCTTTCCAGTGTTTTTTTTTTTTTTTTTTTTTTTTTTTTTTTTTTTTTTTTTTTTTTTTTTTCTTTCTTTCTTTTTCTCCACTCTTAATTTTATTAGAGTCCTCTTTATGGACTGGCTTCTCTTGGGTTTTTGGTCCCCACTACCTCTTGCAGAGGACAAGCAGACAGCAGTAATAAAAAAATGCAGTTTGGAGGCTGGAGAGATGACTGAACAGTTAAAAGTACTGACTGCTCTTGCAGAAAACCCAGATTCAATTCCCAGCACCCAAATGGCAGCTAGCGACTGTCTGTGACTTCAGTTCCAGGGAATCCGACTCCCTCTTTTGACCTCTGTGGGCACTGCATGACGTGGGTGCACTTACATACGTGCAGACAATACACTCATACACATAAAATACAATTTGACAACAAACAAGGTATTATAATAAAATGTAGCAAAAAGCAATTGAAAGCATCAACCGCATCCTGGATAAGGTTAGAAAGAAAGGAGCTGAGATGCTCATGGGATAAAGCTAAAGGTGATAATAGTGAAGCAGTAGAATAGGAAGAGACCAGATGTGGTCTGGGATTCTAGCATGTAGGAGGCTCAGGAAGGGAGATTATGTGTTCTTAATCAGCTTGGGCTACAGAGCCAGTGACAGGCCAACCTGAGCTACATGGGAAACTCAGAAACAAACTAACACACAAACCAAACAAGCCAAAAGGGGGAGTAAGGAATGGAAAAAAGAGGAAGCAAGGTAAGAAGAGGATGGGATGAAAGTAAGAGATAACAGTGAGGAGAAGTGAGTAGTATAAGCACAGAGAGGGACATGACAATCCTCCAACCATATCAAACAGCCAAACAAGTCACCGCTCTTCCCGGCCCAGCTTGCTCTGTGGGTGGCATGGGTGCTTATCTCTCAGGAGACCAAACAAGTTAGACCAGAAATGGCTGTTTGCTGCTTGGATCCATCTTCCACTTCTATTCGGGAGCCACCCTCAAATTACTCATGCCAACTGAGCAAAACTCTCCAGCCCTCATGGTTCAGGTTCAGGTTACCCCTCTCTCTATGCCTTGCCTCAACAGCTTCCCTGTTGACCTTAGACTGCGAGTTGTACTGTATGACCAAGTATATCTGTGTTCATGATTCTGAAAAATCCCTATTCATATTAACATTCACAACGGCTCTCTCTCCTATTATCAGTTTGTGCTGCAGCTCCACTGCAGATGCCCACACACTAGCTTTTCTTTGCCGCTGTGTGGGCAGTTGGCACTCTCCACCCACGTGTATCTGCAGCCACAAGTCAGCTCTTGCTACCACCAGTCTCCTGAGTCCACAGTGGTTCTTCGGGTGGAGGAAGGGGGGCCTTTGTGCTTTGGTGATATAAAAATGCAGGTTTTCTGCAGTCCCTAAGAAGTCTGATGACAAAAATCTATCCCAGGATGGTCTCAAAGTTGTAGTGATTCTATGGACTGAGATTACATGTAAAAGCCACTATATCTGGCTACGTGTGTGTGTGTGTGTGTGTGTGTGTGTGTGTTGGGGGGGTGTTTGTGTGTATATAGGTACATGTGTGTATGTGGCTGTGCACGCATGTGTATGCTTGTACATGTGGAGCCAAGAGGTCAGCCTCGGGTGTTATTCCTCAGGAGCCATCCATCTTGGTTTTTAAAAAAATTTTGGGGACTGGAGAGATGGCTCAGTGGTTAAGAGCACTGGTTGGTCTTGCAGAGGACCCAGGCTCGATTCCCAGGACCTACATGGCGGCTATGAACCCTCCTTAACTCCAGTTCCAGAGGAATCCGAAGCCCTCTTCTGACCTCCGCAGCATTGCATGACATGGGTGCACTCGCACACAGGCAATACACTCATACACATAAAATAAAAATAATAAATAAAATATTTTTAAAAAGCAACAAAAAAGTGTGTGTGTGTATGTGTGTGTACATTCTAATGTTTGCTCTTCTCTCATAGTTTCTTCTCTTTCTTTGAACCTCACCTTCAACGCCATCTTCACCTTTAACAGATGATCTTCCTGTTTCACTAAAAACTGAAGCAAATGCAAGTTCTGCACTCCCCTACCATATTTGTACTCATTGGCAAATGTACTTAATAGCATGTGCTGTCTCTTCCTTTTTTCCTCTTTATTTCTTTTTAATATTTTATTTATTATTTTTATGTGTATGAGTATTTTGCCTGCATGTATGTAAGTGCACCATGTGTGTGCAATGCCCACAGAGGCCAAAAAAGGGTGTTGGATCCCCTGGAACTAGAGTTATACACAGTTAGCTGCCATGTCCCAGGTCCTCTGGAATAACAGCAAGTGTTCTTAATCATTGAGCCGTCTCTCCAGCCCCCCTTTTTCCTTTTTGAAATTACATTTATTTCTCTCTTTGTCTCTGTATCTGTGACTGTCTCTCTCTATCTCTCCGTGTCTTTGTCTCTGTATATGTGTGTAGGCGTATGTGTGCCATGGTGCACATGTGAGGTCCTGGGATCAAACTAAGGCCATCAGTCTTGCTGGCAAGTACCTTTACCCGTCGAGCCATCTCACTAGTCCTCTGCTTTCCTTCTTGCTGCTGTGGGTGATCTGTCTGTGCTCCTAGACAGCAACTGCTTTTCCCTTTGTGTATGGATCCCACCCATCCTTTGAATTTACCCAAAGAATGTCTATGTCCTTGATAAATTCATATGTTGAAATTCCTCCACTGAGGTCTTAAGAGGTGGGTGGGACTTTTTAAAAATAAAAGAGATGGGACTTTGGAGGAGGTAACTAAGTCATCATGGGTTTAATACCCCTGTGAAAGGCCTAAGGGAGCTTGCTTACCCATCATGCCATCATGCCATCATGTGAGTGAGCACTGAGAAGGCCCTGTTACGAAGCAGAGAGTGAACTGTTACCAGACACGGGGCTACAGGGAGACCCTGTCTCAAAAAGGCCAAAAAAAAAAAGGGTGTGTGTGAAGTGAAATCTCTCTCTCTCTCTCTCTCTCTCTCTCTCTCTCTCTCACACACACACACACACACACACACATACACACACGCACACGACTATAGAATATAAATTAGTTTGCAAGATAACAGGTTTCTGTTAGAATGTAATGTTAGAATCTATATGGGATTTTTGTACACATTTCCTTTTGGTTGATCAGGCCCCTCCTCCCTCATCTTCCTGCTTTCCTTTCCCCACTGTTCCCTTTGCTCCCATGATTCCCCCTTGGACTTTCAGTGTCTAGAATTATGAGAAACATATTTCTGCTGTTTCTGGAACTTTCGATAGTACCTCAAGTGAACTGAGACACAGTCCTCCAGTAATTCTTCCTTCTCTCCTGTATCACTGAGCTCATTTTGCAGATGTCAGTGTTGTATCTCAATGTCAAAAGATTGGACACCCCTGTTGGAGCAAAGTCCTTTTGAAGAATTGGATGTGCTTGCTTACCACTCATTCTCTCTCTCTGTCTCTCTCTCTGTCTTTATCTCTGTCTCTGTCTCTCTCTGTCTCTTTCTCTCTGTCTCTCTCTCCAGAGTTTCACTCTATAATCCAGGCTAGCCTTGAATTCATAGCAATTCTGCTCAACCTCCGAAGTGCTGGGGTTACAGGAATAAGACACTCCATTGGTCTCATTCTCTCTTGAACCCAGTCCTATGAGGCTTCCACTCCCCAGTGCCCCACTGGAGCTGCTCTTGTCTGAAGCACCTCTACCTCTGTGCTACTACATCCTGAGGTCAGCCCTCAGCCTTCATTTCCCTTGTCCTAGCAGCAGTGTTTCATGTAGCTGACTGTTCCCTCATCTTGAAATGTTCTTCACTTTATCTTTTCAGATGTCAGATTGCTCTATTATTTGTCCTGTCTCACTGGCTGCTTCTTATTGGCTCTCTGGAGCTTTCTCCTTGCATATGTGACACTGGGACCCTAGGGCTCAGCCTCGAAGCTCTTCCCTCTACATTCCCAGCCTGATGGTCCCTCTGTGGATGGGGGCAGGCTTTAAGTACTATCTGTTAACAACCCCAGATTTAGCTCTATCTTTCCTCTTATCAACAAACACATCGAACTTCCCTCTTGTTATTTCTACTTGGTTATCCAACAGGTTTTCCAATTACATGCTCAAAGCTGAGTTCCTGACCCCCACTCCATTTTTCCTCATTCCAGTCAGTCCTGGTACACCATTCCAGTTGTTCTAGTCTTGGGCTTTGGTATTATCATTTAATCCTTTCTCCCTTTAATGTTCCACATCTGGTTCCTTTTAAAACATACTCCACTTGTAATACCAGCACTTGAGGGCTGAGGCAGGAGATTACCATCAGTTTGAGACCAGTCTGGGCTATATAATGAGTTCCAGGCTAGCCTGGGTTACAGAGTAAGACTCTATGTCAGAAAAACAAGACACACACACACACACACACACACACACACACACACACACGCACGCACGCACACACACACACACACGCGCGCACACACACACACACACACACACACACACACACACACACGCACGCACGCACGCACACACACACACACGCGCGTACACACACGCACACATGCACACACGCACATGCACATGCACACGCATGCACACATCCATATCAATTCTTGTGTGCTGGCACCCATGTATATACATTCCAAACACAATCACTGGTTGCCCCACTAGTCCAAGCCACTGTCGTCTCTCACTTGGATTATTACAGTGGCTGCCTGGTCACCTTACTCTACTTTGCCACAATTCAGCCTGTTCTCAACACAGCAAGCAGGGTGATTCTGTTAAATCAAATCAAGTCCCTCACTGGGGAATTGCTGTGGGCTTAGGGGTCCTTTCTTGTGTGCTGTGAGGGCCTGCGATTTGGTACTCATTTCTTCTCGGACCTTGTCTCCTTCCAGGCTCACGATTGCACTAGGGCCTTCAGGGGACTGATATGTCTGGAATGTGGGTGTGTTTCTGCCTTGGGGTCTTTATGCTTCACACCCTGGTCTGAGTGCTATTTACTGAGATCACCATGGCCTGTCCTTGTGTAGACTTTGGGCCCTTCTCTCTCTTAGTTCAGCCACTTCCCCAATCCTTGCTGCCTTTTCTTTTTCTTCTTACCACTTTTTCTACTAATATGCTAGAGTGTACTTCTTTTTTCTCTTTTTTTCTGTGTCCCCCTACCGCCTCTTCCTCCTTTTTCTGTGCTGGGAATTGAACCAAGGGCCTTGCATGTGCTGGACATGCATATGCACTGACATACATTTCCAACCATTTATTTCTTATTTATTTTTGCATATGCGTGTGTGTGTGTGTGTGTGTGTGTGTGTGCAGGTGCACACGCACATGCACATATGTATAAAGGCCAGAAGACATCCTCAGGTGTCATTCTCAGGAATCCCATCTTTTTTCTTTTTCTTTTTGAGACAGGGTCTCCCTGTAGCCCCAGCTGTCCTGGAACTCACTATGTAGACCAACCAGGCTGGCCTTGAACTCACAGAGATCCGCCTGCCTCTGCCTCCCGAGTGCTGGGATTAAAGGTGTGTGCCACCATGCTTGGCCGAGGAATCCCATCTTTTGGGGACAGGGTCTTTCATTGACTTGGAGATCACCAATCTGGTTAGACTGGCCTGACATCATCCTCCTCCCCAGTGCTGGGATTAAGAGTGTGTCACAAACCAGGCGTGGTGGTACACGCCTTTAATCCCAGCACTGGGGAGGCAGAGGCAGGCGGATCTCTGTGAGTTCAAGCCAGCCTGGTCCACATAGTGAGTTCCAGGACAGCTGGGGCTACAGGGAGACCCTGTCTCAAAAAGGCCAA
>NW_008349068.1:3342382-3372308 GCF_000622305.1 Nannospalax galili | reverse complement strand
TCTCTCTCTCTCTCTCTCTCTCTCTCTCTCTCTCTCTCACACACACACACACACACACACACATACACACACGCACACGACTATAGAATATAAATTAGTTTGCAAGATAACAGGTTTCTGTTAGAATGTAATGTTAGAATCTATATGGGATTTTTGTACACATTTCCTTTTTGTTGATCAGGCCCCTCCTCCCTCATCTTCCTGCTTTCCTTTCCCCACTGTTCCCTTTGCTCCCATGATTCCCCCTTCTACTTCATTGCATTGTCTTCCCCAGCCTGCTCCCCTAACATGCCCAGTATTTTAACCTAGGTGCTAAGGATTGAACTCAGGTGTTCATGCCTACAAAACAAGGGCTTTGCTTACTGAGTATGTTTTTGAGACAGGATTTTGCTATGTATAACCAAGATGACCTTGAATTTGTAATCCTCCTCCTGCCTCAGCCTTCTAAATGCTGGGATTACAGGCATGTACCATTGTGTGCCTCCTCTTCCTCTTCTCCTCCTCCTCATTTTATTCTTCAGACAGCATCTCAGGTAGCTCAGGCTGGCCTCAGACTTGAAACGTAACAGAAGATGACCTTGAGCTTCTAATCCTTCTGCCTACACCTCCTAAATGCTAAGATTATAGGCATGTGCCACCAAGCCTGGTTTATGCAGTGCTGAGAATCCAAGTCAGGGCTTTGTGCATGTTAGGTAAGCTCTCTACCTTCTGAGCTACATCCCCAGCCATCCCTATTTCCTGTGTGTGTGTGTGTGTGTGTGTGTGTGTGTGTGTGTGTGCATGTTTGGAGGCTAGAGGCTGATGTTGGGTTTCTTCCTCTATCACTCTGAGACAGAGTCTCTTACCTGGAGCTCACCTATTAAGTTAGAGTAGCTGACCATGAGTCCCCACACCCCACCTGTTTCCACATCCCAGGGCTGGGGTTACAGAGGAATGCTACTGCACGTGGCTTTTATGGCTTTTATGTCGGTCAGTACTGGGAACCCAAACTCTTGTCTTTTCTCTTGCACAGAAAATACTTTACACATTGTGCCATCTCCCTAGCCTTTACCTACTTTTTTAAAAGTGTTGCTTTTTGCACTGGCCTCTTCCAAGAGAATGGGTGTGGGTATCTTTTTTTTTTTTTCAATGCTAGGGAAGTTTCCCACATGCTAGGCAAGTGCTCTAACTCTGATCTACCCCCAGTCTGAGAAGAGGGATCTGTTTACTGCTATTCTCTGCTATGTCCCTACATCTAGAACAGTACCGGCATATACTGGAGCTCATTCATTGACTTTCCATTAGTCTTTGTCTGTTACAAATACTGGGTATGATTTATACATACCAACACAAAACATTATTTAACTATATTTTACAGATAACATGTCTTGTTAGAGAATTAGAAAATACAGTTAAGGGGCTGGAGAGATGGCTCAGTGGTTGAAAACACGGGTTACTCCTGCAGAGGATCCAGGTTCAGATTCCAGCACCCACATGATGACTAACAACTGCCTGAAACTCCAGTTCCAGGAAATCTGATGACTCTCCTGACCTCTTTGGGCATTGCATGACATGGGTATATTTACATACATGCAGGCAATACACTCATATACATAAAATAAAAATAATAAATAAAATGCTAAAAAATACATTTAAGCAAAAAGTCAAAATGCCTATAATACCTTCATGTATAGACAATCTCTGTACTTTTAGTCTATGTTCTAGATTTTTTGTTTATATCTCTGTACTTACATATGTTTTAGAAAATGGGATTCTAGGGCCAGGAGTGATAGCAGAAGCCTTTAATCCCAGCACTCAGGATGCAGAGGCAGGTAGATCTCTGAGTTCAAGGCCAGTCTGGTCTACATAGAGAGTTCCAGGTCAGCTGGGGCTACAGGGGGACTCTGTCTCAAAAGAAAAAGAAAGAAAAAAAAGAAAAAGAAAAGAAAAGAAGAAAAAAGATTCTACCTAGTCTGATTTTAATTATTTAATTATATGGTGAAAATTTTTCAGTGTCAATTAAATCTATATCCCTGTCACCTCTTTTTCTGAAAAGGTCTTGCTGTGTTGCCCAGGTGGGTCTCAAACTCCAAGACTCCACTGATCATCCTTCCTCAGCCTCCCACATGCTGTGGTTAAGTCCTAAGTCTACCACCGGGCTCAGTTTCCCATCATTTTATTTTGGTGGTGCTGGGGATTGAACCCAGGACCTTGTGCATGCTAGACAAGTGCTCCACTACTAAGCCCTGTCACTGGCTGCTCTATCATCATTTAAAAAAAATTTATTTATTATTTTTATTTTATGTGTATGCATGTATTGCCTGCATGTAAGTGCACCCCCGTGTTGTGCAGTGCCCACGGAGGTCAGAAGAGGCTGTCAGATCCCCTGGGCCTGGAGTTACGGACAGTTGTTAGCTGCCATGTGGGTGTTGGGATTCAAACTGGGGTCTTCTGCAAGAACAACCAGTGTTCTTAACTGCTGAGCCATCTCTTCAGCCTTCTATCATCATTTTTAACGGCTCCATAATAATCCAATTATTGAATATACTACAATGTATTTAATGAATCATCTTTCTGGGCAATTATAATATATATGCAATTGTGTGTGTGTGTGTGTGTGTGTGTGTGTGTGTGTAGGGGTTAGACATCTTTAGTTGTCAGCTTGACACACCTGGGAAGAAGGAACCTCAACTGGGAAATTTCTTCTGTTGGACTGGCCTGTGGGAATGTCTGTGAAGCACTGTTTTGATTGTTGAGTGTAGAGGAGGGCCCAGCCCACTGTGGGTGGTGCTATCCTTGGGCCGATGGTCCTGTGTTGTTTAAGAAAGCAGGCTGAGAGTCACTTGGACTACACTGACCAACAACTTGAAGGGAGGTATCTCCTGTCTGACACCATGTTTCTTGTTATATAGCCTTCAGGTATACATATGCACTCATGTTCAGATATTGTATGTTTTTTTCAGGTTGTTTTTGAGTTAATACATTTCCCTCTGACTTTTTTTTTTTAATTTTTATTTATTTATTTTAAATTTTATGTTTATGCATGTATTGCCTGCATGTAGATAAGTGCACCCGTGCCGTGCAATGCCCGAGGAGGTCAGAAGAGGCTGTTGGATACCCTGGGACTGGAGTTACTGACAGTTGTTAGCTGCCATGTGGGTGCTGGGATTCAAACCCAGGTCTTCTGCAAGAACAATCAGTGTTCTTAACCACTGGGCCATCTCTCCAGCACCCCCTCTGACTTTTTTAAAGCCACGTAAGCTTTATTTATCTCTCCTCTCTCTCTCTCCCTGTCTAACCTCCTCCCTCCCTCCCCAATTTAAGTAGCCCCATTTTCCCCTTGATAATACCTATCACCTATTATCCCTTCCACCTTGAGTTCCTTCTTCTCCTTTACCCCCACTGTTCCTTGTATGTCCTTCGCTCTGTTGTCAGAGCCTTTGATTATCTCCCAGAACCTGAAGGTAAGACCCTACTGCTAAAGAAAGGACATACTTTGAACACAGGACTTGGAGCAATGGAGCAGGAACTGACTTGGAAGCCTTCTCCCTGAAGACTAGCTCTCATAGTTCTAGAAGATACTATGCAAGCTGCTAAGGGAGAAAATCAATCAATAGACCAACCCAGCCCTAAAGCCTAATAACCACAATGACTGGCACAGCAAACTATCTCTATTGGTGCAGTAATGGCACTTTCATCTAGGGGGGTAATCAACAGTAATCTCATTGGACTTAAAAGCCCTCTCAATGGGAGGGAACTCATGGGTGGCACTGTAAATATAGCCAAATACATATGGCTGAAGAGGTCATAAATCCCAGAGAAAACCCTATCTTTCTCAAATATCTAAACAAGTGAAATTGCTTACTGTGTGCTAAGTATGGATCCTTGTATTTACAGACAAGTATCTCATATGCCACTCATCAAAGAAGCTTCTTTTTCAACAGACAGAGCTATTACAGAGTTCCACACTGGTCACACACAAAGAATATATGTCTGAGAGATGCCAGCCTTAAGTGACACATCTACAGTGGAACCTCTACACCTAAGGCTCCAAGGACTTAGTGGAACAGGGGGTAGAGAGAATACTAATACATCCCTCAGCTCTCAACAGCGAAGCTTCCTCATACAACAGAGTGCAGTGCACACAGAAGGCCAGAACTGGCTAAGTTTTAGAGAATAAGAGACTGTAGGGTCTGTATCTAAACCTCACCTACCCACAGCTCAGGGACCATGTGGAAGGGGGGCAAAAAGATTGTAAGAGTCAGGGTTGGTACATGAACATAAGGAAACAGAGGCTTTCAGGCTTCTGGGAACTTGTTCATGAACTTGCAATGATGGTGATAGCATGCACAAGATCCATGCTGATTCAATCAGACAAAAATCCAGTATAGAAGCCGGGTGTGGTGGCACACACCTGTAGTCCCAGCACTTGGGAGTCAGAGGCAGGCGGATCTCTGTGAGTTCAAGGCCAGCCTGGTCTACATAGTGAGTTCCAGGACAGCTGGGGCTACAGGGAGACCCTGTCTCAAAAAGACCAAAAAAACCCCACTACCAACAACAACAACAACAAAGCAAAAAACAAACCCCAATATAGAATGGGGAAAATGGGCAGCAGACCCCAACCCTAGTCAAGTAACTGTTGGCAAATGATTACTGTGGGGTGAGGGAGAATATATCTTCTTTAAGGTAGTGACTCTAGATAGGCTGACTTAGACTCCAGTGGATGAACTTGCATGGAGGAACATCTGGATACAAATGCTTGACTGGATAGGACTTAACATATATGACAGAATACCTGAAATCTGGTAGCAGGGGGCTATAGGGGACAAGGGAGTGTGTGTGGGGGTCTAAAGATATTTGATTAAGATATATAATATGAAATGCACAAAAACTCAATAAAAAATTGGGGGAGAAAAAAAGAGAAAGCAGGCTGACCATGGGCCAGAGGAGAGCAAGCCAGTAAGTAGTATACCTCCATGGTCTGTGCTCCAGGTTCCTGACCTGAGCTCCTATCCTGGTTCCTCTCGATGATGGGCTATAAGCTGTGAGGTGAAATAAATTCTTCCTTCCCCAAGTTGGTTTTGGTCAGTGTTTTATTACAGCAATTGAAAGCACACTCGAACAGAATCTAAAAATGATATAAAGGTGTTGGCAAAGCTGAACAGGAAGGGATCTAGTTCAAACATCCGTCTAGTCACCTGTCTTCAATTAGTTAAATAATAAAGATGACGTGTTTTGTGTAGGTCTGGAAATTATGACTTAGTGGATGAACACCAAATAGACGTAAATTTCAACTTCACAGAAATTACATCACAATATTTCTTTAAAATGAAAAAGGATGTCTTGGTTGAATACTGAATTCTTTCTGGAAAGTTTTCAAGGAAAGCTGGCTGTCCTTATTTCAGAAGGAATTACTACTTCGAAGAGTTTACAGTAAATAGTTCAATATAATTCTATAGTATCCAGAAGCAAATTCTGTAGAAGAGTCCGGGGTGACCTTGTTGTACTGGCTTCCTGTGGCTCAAGGCTGTGGCTTCCTTTGTCTCCAGGCCAAGGCAGGGAACCTGAGTCTCCACATTTCCTTCCAGTAATGCCTGAGAGTCAGTAAATGAGAAAGTAGGAAGACATGGAATGTTTACAACTTATCTTCCTTCCTTCTTATTTTCCACCTTTTAGCCTTGGTTAATATTCATTACATATTAATGAAGTCCACATTCTTTAATATATTTTATTTATTTATTTTTATGTGTATTAGTATATTATCTGTGCCTGAGGAGGTCAGAAGAAGGCATCAGATACCCTGGAACTGGAGTTATGAATGGTTGTTAGCTGCCATATCGGTGCTGGGAATTGAACCCAGGTCCTCTGTAAGAGCAATCAGTGCTCTTAACTTCTGAACCACCTCTTCAGACCCAAAGTCCACATTCTTTTTCCTCTTTGTTTTTACTTCATTTTTTCACTCTTTGCCTTAATTGTTGGTACTAATTTTAGGCCTCATAATTGGTAAGTTTGGTCTGGGAATGGATCCAACAGCTCCCAGGCAGAGAGACTGAAGAATCTGGCCTGGGAAAGTGATCCAGGAGTTCTGGGAGCATCTTACATCTGCTGCCTCTCATCCACAAGATTGGTCACCCCTCACTTCCAAATGGAACTTTCCTTCTCTTCTGGTGCTGGTAAGTAGATATCAAAAGTTATAATCCCTTCCTGAGCCTCCCTGACCTCTTGGCAGACTCAATGGGAATTAACAGAGGAGAACAAGAGTAATTCCCTTTTGTGTTTTCTACTTTGGGGTGTGACTAGATAGGGATGTTGGAGCCTCCCAAGGAGGCTGTACTATTTTGTGGGGGAACCACTGGCCTTGGGGGATAATTGAGCAATGGAACATGGCTTGTTAGAATTGAAATGTACTTTCAAGGTAAAATACATGCTAGATTTCAAGTATGTAATACAGAAAAAAAAAAAAAGGTTGTAAGATACCCTATGAATAACATTTTTTAACTATTTGGTTAAATTAGAAGATGTGCTGATAGCTTTAGTGTCAACTTGACACACCTGGGTTGAGGGAGCCTCAATTGGGGAATTGCCTCCATTGGACTGGCTTGTGGCCATGTCTCTGGGGCATCTTCTTGATTACTGAGTGATGTGGGAGGGCCCAGTCCACTGTGGGTAGTAGGTGGGCCTATGTTGTATAAGAAAGCATGTTGATCAGGGGCCAGGGGAGCAAGCCAGTAAGCAGCGTTCCTCCATGGCCTGTGCTTCAGCTCCTGCCTACTTGTTCCTGCCCTGAGTTTTTACCTTTAGCTCCCTGATGAACTATGACCTGGGAGATGTAAGACAAACCCTTTCCCTCCAAGTTGGTAGTGGTCAGAGTGTTTTGTCACAGCAATGGAGAGACAAACCAGAACAGAAGATATTACTAAAGTTAATTTCTCTTGGGGTTGGGCTACAGCTCAGTGGCAGAGTATCTGACTGGGTTCAGTCCCCAGTACTGCAAGGAAAAATTTTTTTTCTCTTTTTACTTTTTCAAATGTGGCTACCAGAAAAATTTTTTTAAAAAGATTTATATTTAATTATGTATGTACATATGTAAACATATATATGGCTCTGTGTTTGGGTATGTGCATGTGAGTGCAAGTGCCTGTGGAGGCCAGAAGAGGGCGTCAGATCCCCTGGAGCCAGAGTTACTGGTGGTTATGAGCTGCCTGATGTGGGTGCGGAGAACCAAACTTGGGTTCTCTACATGAACAGTACTCACTCAGTCACCAAGCCATTTCTCCAGCCCCCTATCAGAAAAACTTAGGGGTGTGGCTGACATCTTTTCCTGCCTTGTCCTATAGAACAGTGCTGCTCTAGAACCTTGCCACAGTGGGTGGTCTCCTGAGAGACTGTGAGAAAAGAGAAAGTTGTAGGTCAGCTTGAGCATGACCTTGTCTCAACACACACACACACACACACACACACACACACACACACACTTGTGTTTGAAGGATGGAGATTGTTGTTGGATATCTTCCTCAATCACTTCACCTTGTTTTTGTTTTAATATTTTATTTATTGTTTTTGTTTTTTGTAAATGAGTGTATTGCTTGTATGTGTGTAAGTGTACCCATGTTGTACAATGCCCAAGGAGTTCAGAAGGGGGCATCGGATGCCCTGGAACTGGAGTTGAGGACAGTTGTTAGCCACCATGTGGGTGCTGGGAATTGAACCCAGGTCCTCTGCAAGAACAGTCAGTGCTCTTAACTGCTGAGCCATCTCTCCAGCCCCTCTACCTTGTTTTTTGAGACAGGCCTCTCACTGAGCGTGAAGCTCACTGATTGGCCAGGCTGTCTGGCTATCAAGCCCCAAGAATCCTCCTGTCTCTGCCTCTCCAGTACTGGAATTACAGTCACATGCTGCTATGCCTAGATTTTTTACATAGGTGCTGGGAATCAGATTCAGTCATCTCCCCAGCCCACACATTTGCATTTTAACCAGCCCCCAAGGGGTAACATCGCAAATGCAATTTTGACAAGCACCTTCACAAGGACTAACCTGTAGGCTTGGCAGCTCTGTCTCCTCACAGCACTGCATCCTAGCATGACCCCTGCATTGTGGCATGCTAAACAACTTGTAAAGTTTGCAAAATATCAATGCTGAAAGTTTTTCTATCTCCTGGTATCATCTGTTTGGTCAGAGTTGAAATTCCCTAGGGAGGTTTGTGTTTAATAACATTTAGCACTTTGGTCTGGGAGATAGGGATAAGAGAGAAGAGGGTGTGTCATGGGAGGCTGGGAAGCGAATGGGGAAAGACAAAGCCCTTGTTTGTGCACTGCAGTTAATAGTTAACTTTATGTGGACAAAGAAGCCGTTGAGACTGTGGACTTTACCTTTTGGTTCTTTTTCTGAAAAATTGTGTGGGTGTAGTTTAATTAGTCTCTTAGAAAATTATAGACAATGGAAAGAGATTTGGACCTTTAATATCAAAGCCTCAAGAACAGGGGAATTGAACCAAATAGAGAAAGATCTGGACTTTTCATTTGGAACCTGTTTTTTTTCCCCTTCTCTGGCTAAGTAGATAAGTCATTTAGACTCATGAAACCATAGCAAGATAGACCACCTATAAATTATGGATTTGTACTTTGAAGATAGTAAGGAATAAATGACTCAAGTAGAATATTTAACAACTTTATTGACCTATATTTTGCATGCCATAAAATTCATCCATTTTAAGTGCATAAATTTGTGTAGAAATTTTATTATAACCAAGTAGAAAAGTAACGATGCTTTCTCAGTCCTTTTGTATTAGTGAATACTTGAAATTGTGGATGTTTAACTGTTTTTGACCTATGGTGTAATTCAGCTGTAACTTGAATTTCTGTTTCTTGATGTTCTTTCAGAGTAAAAAAATACTTTTGCAGAGAATTTTTTTGTTAATGTGATATTGTGAGAAATAAAATCTGAGGTCTAAGAACTCCACCAATACCACACACACATTAAAAAAAAACACACAGACAAAACTTGGCAAGACAGATTTTGTGTTTGCAAAAGGGTACATTGAGTGGTCAGTCAGATCCAGCAAGCACACAGGACCTGGAAGCTTCGTAGGTTTTTCTTCCTAAAGCAGGAACACTGTCTTTTCCCCATTGGCTGGGGTACAATTGCACAGTCTTTCCTGATCGGCTAGTTTAAGAAAATTGGCATAGAGAAAGAGTTCTACTGCCCCAGGCCATAGGGTTGGGGAATGCAGCAGGGCCTTTCCTTAAATAAAAGGAAAGGGTGTGGTGGGATTAAAATATTAGAATTCTTTGTCTTAAACCAAGTTTTACAGGGTTTGAAAGAAAAGACTAATATTTAATGTTTCTTACAACATCATTCCATATTTCCTATCTTCCTGCAGAGTAGAATGTAGTAGAAAATATGTTAAACAAGTATGAGTTTGATAATTCTTTTTATTTTGCATTACTCTTTTCATGTCATTCACTTAACACTAGTAAATGGATTTTTATTGAATAAACTAATATTTTATAATGAAGATATCTGTCAATATTTTTAAAAAAGAATAGGTCTATGACCTCTCTAGCCATATGTGTTTGAAGATATGAAGAAAACTAAACATAGATATCTTGCTGTGCATAAAATGGTAATTTTATAAGTAAAATAAATATACATATATTAAAAATCAGAAATGCAAATGGAAAAATAAATGACAAACATAAAGAAGCAGACCTGCACTTGGAAAGCCCAGTGAGCTTTTCAAATTGAAAATAAATGGGACTTAACATTTTATCTACTATATTTCTTCATAACAAAATTGAGAACTCCATACCTGATATAAATGGACAGTAGGCACCAATCTTAGTTGAAGAATTATTTGTGCTGGGTGAGGAAGAGCTGATCTTCTTAAAGGAAGGGACTCTAGATAGACTGACTAGACTCCAGTGGATGAACTTACACTGAAGGACATCTGGGGACCCTAACTTGACATGAAAGGCTTTAATACAAATGACAGAATTAATGAAATTCAGTGTGTGTGTGTGTGTGTGGGGGTGCTATGGGCAGGTGCCAGTGGGGAAGGGGGTATAAAGTTGATTAAGATGTACTATATGAAATACACAAAAATCCAGTAAGAGTCATTTTTAAAAATGTCCAAATCCAGCTTTAAAGCCTAATAACCAAAATAATTGACACAGCAAACTATATTAGTGCAGTAGTTGTACTTTATCTTCGGGGTAATCAATAGCTACCTAGTTGGACTTAAAGCCTCCTCAATGGGAGGGAACTCATGTGTGGCACTGTAAACAGCTAAAGACATATGTCTGGAGAGGTCATAGATCTTAGAGAGAACCCTAAGGCTATCATATCCTTAGACAAACGTAATTTCTTACTATATGCTAAATATAGATCCTTATATTTACAGATAAGTACCCCAGTCACCACTCATCAAAGAAGCTTCTTTTGCAACAGATGGAGATTATTACGAAGGTTCACAATTGGTCACAAACAGAGAATAAGTGTCTGTAAGTTGCTCAACTTTAAGTGACACATCTACAATGGAACTTCTGTACCTAAACTCACAGAACATAGTGGAACAAGAGGTAGAGAATACTAATGCGTCTCTCAACTCTCATCAGTGAAGCTCCCTCATGTAACAGAGGGCAATGAATACAAAAGACCGAAAGTGGCCAAAGTGTAGAGAATAAGAGCCTGCAGAGTGTAAGTCTCTGGACAGGACTCCTATATTAAACTTCACTCACTCAGGGCTCAGAGACTATTGCTGAAGAGGGAGCAGAAAGATTGTAAGAGCCAGGGGAGGAGGTACATGGCATATGGAAACAGAGTCTTACAGGCTCCTGGGACCTTGCTCATATGAACCTGCAGCAATGGTATCAGCATGCACAAGACCTATGCAAACTGGATCAGACAAAAACCCAGCATAGAACTGGGGAAATGGGCAGCAGCCTCTAACCTTACCTGAAGAACTATTGACAGCTGATTACTGCTGGGTGAGGGAGAGTTCATCTTCTTTGAGAGAAACTCTAGATAGGCTGACTAGAACCCAGTAGATGAATTTGTACTGAGAGGGGTCTGGGTATACTAACTTGGGGGTCGGGGGGAGCTATGGGGGAATGTGGATGGGGGAGGGGTTATAAAGATGATTAAGAGGTGTGTTTGTATAAAGCCAGGTGTGGTGGTGCACGCCTTTAATCCCAGAACTTGGGAGGCAGAGGCAGGTGGATCTCGGAGAGTTCAAGAGCGGCCTGGCCTACATAGTGAGTTCCAGGCCAGCTGGGGCTACAGGGAGACCCTGTCTCAAAAAGAGCCAGAAAAAAAAAATCAATAAAAAACATGCATGAAAAAATGCTGCAAAGTGAGTTTGGGTAGATCCACAATAGCCCAGTGTGTAGCACATGTCAGGTATGCAAATAGATGCATGCAGGTGTTTGGAGAGAAGTTTAAACAAACCTTTGATGCTAGCATGCAATATGTAAGAAAAAAAAGAAAACTTTACAAAATGGTTACCAGAGAGATTGTTTTTCCCCCCAAGAAAGTGGAATGAAAGAATTTTTAGAATCAGCATTTGCAAGCCTGTACTTGGTGGGCTCCGGAATGGAGGGGCCTATAGAACTTTAGTGTTTTCGTCTGTGTCAAATGCTCTGCTCCTTCTTATGCCCTCCACTCAGGAGAACTGCTTTGAATAAAGGAATGTTGCTTTAAAATTTTTTCTACAGCTGAACCTTTGTAGCTGATCATTTGTAGAAGAGGAGGGAACCTGTAGACAGTGGCTATAGTGGAGGCTTGGCAGATTCTTGTGTCTCCTTTTACAAACACTAGCAATGAATTTAAATTATTGCCCCTCTTATTTCCCATGAATCAAGCCCAGGGAACCCCTTACTACCTACCTGAGGCTTACTGGTTCAAGTAATAGAGACAGGTTTACCTTGTGCTTTTTTCGAGCCATTCCCACTAACCTCTCTGGGCTTCATTTCCATTGAAATCCTAAGGGTATGTATAATTATTATAATGGCATGACAAGGCACATTCATATCCAATAAGGGGGATCCTAATGTGTCTTCAGCATTAATGGTTTTGTATCATGAATCTAAATAGGTGGCCTTTTTATTGATTCTTGAAAACATATTTGCAATAAAAATAATCATCTTAATTTGTAACCAAGAATAGCTACATGGCTTTGACAAAAAGAATTGTAGCTGAAAGATTACACGCAGAGGCATCTCTCCATTTCCTTTTCTCAGCTCTCCTTCCTGCTCTTTCCTTCCTATCCCTCCTCCACTCTTGCCTCAGTAGTGTCAACCCAGCTGGTCACAGACATCTGCATGCATGCAGGCACACACATGCACACAGGCACACAGGCATGCACACACAGTGGAAGTATGACTGTATTTGTCATTTCACCTTCTGAATGGCACACAAGGGGTATTGAGGGGAATCTAAGAGTTTCAAGGCTGGGGTTTTCTCTGGGGACCAGGGGAGACCAGAGGATACGGTAGAAACACTAGTTACTTTGACATACGTGAATATTCACCTGTGGGGCCTCGCAAGGCAGAGCTTGACTTCTGGGTTCTTTAATATGCCTGGAGAATGTTTCAATTATTGATAAGAAAGAAACTGTGGCTGGTAGGAAGAGATGGAGATAGATTCCTTTTCTCTTCTCTCACTTTTTAGATTTTTGAGACAGAGTCTCACTCTAGTCTAACCTGACCTGGAATTCACTTTGTAGCCCAGAGTAGCCTTGAATTTGTGGGAGATCCTCTTGCCTCAGCCTCCTAAGAGTTGAGATTATATGAGTGAGTCACCGGGGCCAGCTGGATTTCTTTTCTCATTTGAGGTGTTACTGTGCCAACACTATAATGACTTGAGCAAAAAGCCTGACTCTTTAGTTTTTAAGAGTGGGCCTGTTCCTCCAGATGTCTCTTGGAACAGTGCTGTTGGGACGGTCTTGTTGGAACTCTGTCTCTGGAACTCTATCTGGCTCCACCCATATATTTTTTCAAAACGGTTTATCTAGCTTCTTTGGGGAAGTACAAGCTTGGCTCCACCCTGAATTTAACAGACCATCCTGCCTTTTCATCCCTAGTTCTAGAATATCTCCTTCACCTGAGGTCATGCCTCCTCCTCCATCCATCTTCACTGAGTGCAATGGAGATGGGTGTGCTGTCTTTCAACTCTTTGATATGTTAATTCTCAAGCACATCTACCTTTATCATCGTTTTGGGTGGAGTATTAAATTGAAGTTGCCAAGGAAACAATATCAGGTGCCCAGTTCACAAGACACAAGAACACATGGTTTTGCTGAGGTTAATTAGAAGTTATTAGTCCAGATTATGTTTACTTAGAAAATTCATTTCTACACTCATTTGGGGTTCATTTTGGACAGGTTGGCACTTTTCTCTTGTGAATAATAGATTTTTCATTTGTACTAACCTGGTAGAATTGAATATCAATAGTTATGGTGGCTTTTAGTACTTTCATTGTTTTCTATTCTCTTGTTTCTTTCAATACCAAAGCATTTTAAATCTTGTCAACTGCACCTGCTGTCTTCAGATGTCACTGCATTTATATATATTGACTTTTCCAAACATTTAAAAATACTCTTCTAGAATGGCTTATCCTTTCCTTCCTTGTTCCTAGCTTCCCAGCTCCATTCCTTCTTTCCTCTGCAGCGTCCAGTTCCACAGCCTGGGGATTCTCCTTTTCCCCACCTGTCCTTTCAGAAAGTCAACTTTAGTGTCTGACAGCCCAAGATTTAAATCAGGCCTCACTTCTGCCTGATCATGCCCCTATGTAAATTAACTATTCTATCTATATTGACCTGCCTGCCTAAAATATAATGTATGTGCATATACATGTTTGTATATGTAATTATACATTTGCATGTATATTTTTATACATTTCTGTGTGTATTTATATTTCTAGTTTCTCTGAAGAATTTTCTAAAACCCGGTGTGGTATTTTGAACACTTGGTTTCCAGTGAGTAGTGCTGTTTTGGGAAGGTTATGGAAGCTTTAAGAGGTACAGCGTTGTTGGAGGAAGTACACCACTTGGGGTGGGCATTCAGTATTCATAGCCTTGCCATTTCCAATTTGTTCTCTTTGCTTCCTGTTTGCTGTTGAAGATGTGAACCATCAGCTTCCTGTTCCTGCCCCATGCCCGCTGCTTACTGCTGTGCCTCCCTGACGTGATGGATTCTTATCCTTCTGGGCCCATAAGCCCAGATAAGCTCTTCCATAAGTTGCCTTGGTCATGGTGTTTCTTAAAATTTATTTTATTTTATGTGTGTAAGTGTATTGCCTGCATGCATGTAAGATCACCCATGTTGTGCAATACCCCTGGAAGTCACATTGAATCCCTTGGAACTGGAGTTATGGGCAGTTACTAGCTGCCATGTGGGTGCTGGGAACTAAACCCAGACCCTCTGCAAGAGCATCTAGTGCTCTTAACCATTGAGCCATCTCTCCAGCCTCGATTACGGTGTTTTATCACAGCAATGGAAAAGTAATACACATGGCTACTGTGATTTCTCATGAAGCAATATTTGGACTGAGCTGAACAGTTGCTGTCTCTTAGGTGACACACTCTTTGTCCCCACCCCTTGTAACAAGGCAGCCTTTTGGGGAGTTATCCTTGGCAGGCTTCCCTAAGGTTCTTTTTAATCCTTTAGCTGAAGGGCAGCCCTACTGCGCTGCTTAAGATGTTAACTATTAAGACTTTTCTTTGGGTTCTGTGGCACCCAGATTATCTAATGCCTTGTTTAACATTTCTCTTTAGTTTGATGAATGTCCACCTAAAAAGTACAGACTTCCTCCTGCCCCCAGCATGTTCCAGCCCATCGCTTGTCTCTCCCTATCAAAGTCCTCTACACCCATAAGTCTCCCCAAGATGTGGCTTTGAGGTAGTAGTACTTCTGTTATGTGAAGATTGCTGGCCCCTAAATAAACCTGATTTCTCCTTTCAAGTCTTGTCTCCTGAATATTGGCTTCTGAGTGGCAGAGGTCCTGACCTTTACTTCTGGTAACATGTTGACTTGTGCCATTATTTTAGTTTTCAATTACAGGCTTTTCTGAGTTGTTCTGAAGGCTCTTGGAGTCTAGCTGTTCTCAGACTCTCTGCTAAACTGTACTTCTCAGTTTGTAAAGACCAGGTGAACAGGTTAAGAGAGCCTCAACAGGGAGGGGTACCCGTCAAGGGTCTCTCCTAACAGCCTGGTCTTTCCTGCCCTGCACCATCCCTCTTCATGTATCTTTCTCTAAAAATATTTTATCATTTATCTACATATTTAATATTTTTAATTGAATTTTTGTGTATTTCATATAGAACATCTTAATCATCTTTATACCTACTTTCCCACTGGTCCCCTCCCAGAACCGCTCCCCCAACCAGGAGAATTCATACATTCTGTCATTTGTGTTAAGGCCTGTCGTGTCGTTAGTGTCCCCAGTTGTCCATCAGTGCAAGTTCATCCACTGAGGTCTAGTCAGCCTATCTAGAAGCTTCTTTTTAAGAAGATCAGCTCTTTCTCACTCAGCTGCCAATAATTCTTTAACTAAGATTGGTGCCTATTGTCCATTTCCACTGTTCTGTGCTGGGTTTTTGTCTGCTTGAGTTTGCATGGGTCTTGTGCATGCTGACACCATTGCTGTAGGTTTGTATGAGAAGTATCCCAGGAGCCTGTAGGATTCTATTTCCATATGGTCATACACCTTCTCCCTGGTTCTTAGAATATATCTGTCCAGTCTTCAGCAATGGTCCCTGAGCTCTGTGTGGGTGGATTTTAGCATAGGAGACCTGTAAAAGGACTCACACTCTGTAAATTTAGGGCTCCATATTTTGCACATAGTAAGAAATTATGTTTGTCTAGGGATGTGGCAGCCTTGGGGTTTTCTCTAAGATCTGTGACCTCTCCAGCTATGTGTATTTGGCTGTGTTTACAGTACCACACATGAATTTCTTCCCATTGTGTGGGCTTTAAGTCAAATTAGGTAGCTGTTGATTACCCCCAAGATGAAAATGCCACTACTGTACTAATGTTGTTTTCTGTGCGGGTCATTGATGTGGTTTTTAGGCCTTGAAGCTGGAGTTCGACTATTGATTGATATTCTCTCTTACCAGCTTATGTAGTGCTCTCCAAAGCTATGAGAGCCAGCCTTCAGGGGAGGTGGCTTCCAGGTCAGTTCCAGCTCCATTGCTCCAAATCCTGTGTCTGAAGTATGCCCGTCTTCAGCATTAGGCATCCTGTAGGTTTGTATGAGAAGAGTCCCAGGAGCCTGTAGGACTCTATGCACTTCGTTCCTGGTTCTTACAATTTTTCCGTCCCCTCTTCAGCAATGGTCCTTGAGCCTTCAAGTTCTAGGAGGTCTTACCTTCAAGTTTTGGGAGGTAATCAAGGGCTGTGGCAATAGCCTGTGTAATTTTGGGAGTCTTTTCTACTACCCTGGCCAACAACTCAAAGGAAGGCTTCTCCTGTCTGGTACTGCTTGTTATGTAGCCTTCAGTTATACATACAGACTCATGTAGAGATATTGTATGTGTCATTTTCAGTAGTTTTTTGGATTAATACGATTCCCTCTAGTTATTTTTATACTAGCTTGACATTATTTATTTCTACTCTCTCTCTCCCTGTCTTGTCCTCCCTCCCTGCCCTCCCCATTTAAAGTGCCCCCATTTTCCCCATTTCTCCCTTGATAATTCCTGTCTGCTATGGTCCCACCTCTCTTGAGTGCCTTCTTACCCTTTACTCCCATAGTTCTTTGTATAAACTTCCCTCTCCCCCTCCCATTTAACTACTCCCTTTTTACACATTTCTCCCTTAGTAACACCTGCCTTCTATTCTTATCTCTCAGGTTCCTTCTTCACCTTTACCTCCCTGGTTCTCTTTCATTTTTCTGGTTCCTGCAGTTGCATCAGGATATGTACTCACACATAAGGCTTTGGTTCTAGGATCCACAAATGAGGGAGAACATATGTCTTTTGTTTTTCTGAGTCTGTGTTACTTCACTTATTTTTATTTTTTATGTGTATGAGTGTATTGCCTGCATGTATATAAGTGCACCCATGCCATGCAATGTCTGTGGAGGTCAGAAGTGGGGGTTGAATCCCCTGGAACTGGAGTTAAGGACAGTTGCAGGCTGCCATGTGGGTGTTGGGAACGGAACCTGGATCCTCTCTGCAAGACCAGCCAGTGCTCTTAACCATTGAGCCATTTTTCCAGCCCCCTCCAGCTGTGTGTTTGACCAGGACTGACCTGTGGCAGGAGAACCAGGTAGACAGTCAGGTCAAAATCATCATATAAAAGAAAACAAAAAGCCTGGTGTGTTGGCATATACCTTTAATCCTAGCACTTGGGAGGCAGATCTCTGTGAGATCAAGGCCAGCCTGGTCGATATAGTGAGCTCTAGGCCAGCCAGGACTACTGGGAGACCCTTTCTCAAAACAACAACAACAAACAAATAGAAAACAACAAACAAGAAAACAAACTGGAAACCCTTCCCACCAAGGCTGACAGGTAAATAGAGTATGCATGTAAGGGCAGGCCAGACAAATGACCTATGAAGGTCGTAATCTGCAGGGCACAGGGTGTCTTTGAACTTCTAACCTTTTATCCCAGCTCTGATCCACTTCCTTGGAAGTATTCTCTTTGCTTCTGTCCAATGTCATATTCTCTGACACAAGAACCTGGAAATCCTGACATGTGACCACTGGCCGTCTATGAGATATCTGCCTACATTTCCTCAGTGAAAGAGTGGCCAGGGAAGTTACCCTTCCTTCAAGGCTGAGTATCAACCATACACACTACCTCCTTGGGGCTTTGTCTTGATAGTCCTCTGTACTGAGGATACTTCCCCACCCCCCATTATCACTTGTGCCTCTGTTGAACACTAATCATGGTCTTTCCATACCTGCCTTCCCTGATCTATTGCACTTTCTCCAGGAAACAAGTCCCATCTAAATCACCATTGAATTTGATCTCCTTTCTTGCTCTCTAGGCATCTATCCCCGAACAGAGTGTTCGGGTAAATAGAACTGAACTCTTCAGGGAAATTCAATTTTTTATTTTCAAATTATTGAGTGTAAAACCATCCCATAAAGAGGAGTGCCCATTCCAGGTCGCAGAACTCCACGAGGGGAGGGGCATGTTAAATCTGACTTCCTAACTTACTGCTTTTACAAGGGCTGGCGTGTCACATCACAGGAGTTCAGGACACAGTGAAGGGAGGAAAGGGGAAATGAGGTGTTCATAGCTAAGACTCTTTTGTTTGATTGAGACAGGATCTCCCTGTAGCCCTAGCTCATCTGGAACTTACTATGTAAACTAAACTGGCCTCAAACTCACAGAGATCCACCTGCCTCTGCCTCCTAAGTGCTGGGATTAAAGGCTTGCACCACCATGCCCAATAGTCTCTCTTTTGTTTTTGTTTTGTTTGCTTTTTTTTTTTTTTTTTTTTTTTTTTTTTTTTTTTTGAGACAGGGTCTTACTATATAGCCATGGCAGGCCTGAAACCTTCTATGTAGATCAGGCTGGACTTAAACTCACAGAAATCTGCCTGCCTCTGCTTCCAGAGTGTTGGAATTAAAGGCATGCATCACTATGCCTGGCCTATACCTAAGATTTTTTTATTATCCCTTCTCTAAATAAGTATGACAGGCACTGTACTGAACTGGATTCTGCATTGGTTGTGAACAGGTATTCTCTCAAACATCTTTTCTCTGTCCTGAAATTAATTATGATGCTGCTTTCTGTACCCAAAGAAAGGTTGTTCTTACCCCTAGTGATAGGACCTTGTATAACTAATATCTTGCATCCTTTTGCAGGTGGCCTATTCTACAAAGAGGGACGGAAAGAGCTGGGAAAACCTCTGGCAATGAGATCAGCAGATCACTGTCTTTCCTAGGCTGTTTGATGCAGAAATCAGCACCTTTAGTTTTTCAGACTTCTCACAGATCTTCACCTGTGTCCTCTCTAATTCAGTCTTTTATTCAAATGCTGCTCAGAGGGAAGAGGTGCCCACTCTGGTGAAAGGCAAGTCCCACAGACCACTTTCTCCTGATGATCAGTATTCCTGCCTTACAACTGAATGGTAGGTGAATGAGAAAGAGGAACTTAAAAGTTAAAGTGAAATGTTAGACAGAAAAAGAGAACGCTCATCTTAAAAATACTCTACCGGTATTCCTCCTTATTGACAGTTGATTCTAAAGCTGTGGGTGAAAACAGACATCTTATTTAGTGTGTATCTTGTGGCAGGTTGGCCCTACCCAAGGACGTTATTTTTCATATCTTTAATTTCAGGCAGATTTTTACACCCTTTTGTGGGTTAGCTTGTACCCCAATCCTACAAATTGATATGTTGGGCCCTAGTACCTCAGAATGTGTCTTATTTGGAAATAAACTCATTATGGATGTAATTAGTTAAGATAAGGTTATATGAGAGTGGGCCCCTTTGTCCAATATCACTGGTACCCTTATAACAGGGAAGTTTGGGCAAACATGTACAGGGAGATGTTAAAGAAAGAAACAACTGGGGGCTGGAGAGATAGCACGGCAGTTAAGAACACTGACTGTTCTTGCAGAAGATCTCGGTTTGAATCCCAGCACCCACATGGCAGCTAACAACTGTCAGTAACTCCAGTTCCAGGGGATCTGACAGCCTCTTCTGTCCTCCTCAAGCATTGCACGACACAGATGCACTTATCTACATGCAGGCAGTACATGCATACACATAAAATTAAAAAAAAATATATATGAAAGAAACAACTTCAGTGGGTCTTCAGGGTGGGAGAGAGACTGAGCTCAACTCAGATTGTAACAGGCTCAAGAGGAAATTTGGAGCCAAGGAGCAGGGCTAGGGGCAGAGGATGGAAAATTGTTGAAGACACATCATTAGGGGTAAGGGGATGCTGGGCACCTGACATTGCATGTTTCTTGCTAAAGGCAGGTCAAGTCATGTGACAGTTGATGGAGGGTGACTCAATTACCTGGTCAGTATTGAGGGTGATCAGATATAGGGGATATGGGGGTTTGCTAAACTGACTTAGCAGGTGTAATGTTTGTGAGAAGGAAAGACAGACACAGGGATGAGCAACTTAGCAACAGCACAGGCTTATATTTAGGAGAAAACCCTGCAAAGGGGCCTCTGGTATAAGATTCAGAACCTGCTGTCTGCTTGGAGGCTGGGAAGGAAAAAGGCGCTTGAAATTTCCCTTTTCAACCTCTGTTAGGACTAGCCAGGGAGTGGTGAGTTAAAGAGCATCAGGTGACCCATAAACAGCTTTCCTGGCTGACCATCACTAGGGGGGTAGATAGGGTGAAGAGGGCAGGAATCTAGAAAAACAATTTACTTTAATTTTGGAAACCAAATTACTTTAGTTTTGGGAATTATTGTTCAGTCAAAATAGAGGAGATTTACAGAATGCCATAACCATAGCTAATGGCAGAATATCGTTAAAGTTGTACTTTGCAAGGAGTACCCAGGCAGGCCTGGGAGAAAGTTCAGGTTCTGATGGACCGTGACAAAGCAGTGGCTCTTTCTCAGAGAACACTATATCAATGTGAAGTACAGCAGTCAGGGGGATGCATCTACTAGCCAAGGAATGAAAGATTACCAGCAACTACTAGGTGCCAGGAGAGAGCCACAGGACAGACATTCCCCAGTGGTCAACAGAGGGATCTGCTGCTGTCACAACTTTGATCTCGGACTTCTGCCCTTCATACTGTGAAATGCTAAGTTTCTCTTGTTTAAACCTTTCAGCTTATAGTACTTGTTAAGGCAGGCTTTTGCAAACAGGCACACTTCCCGTTCTACCTTCTTTCCCTAACAGACTAGGTGCTTAGTTGAAGTCCTGACAGGAAGATTGTTAATGAGAGAAAGAACATTCTGGTGACTTTGTTCTCAGTGTGGAAGTTACTCATCTAGGGCCTTGATTTCTCTATCTATAAAAATTGGGGGTGTCAATGGTACTAGCTCTACCAGGTTGTTGTGTGGCTTAAATGAAATAAAGTATAGGGGCTGGAGAGATGGCTCAGCAGTTAAGAACACTGGTTGTTTTTGTAGAAGACCCGGGTTTGAATCCCAGCACCCACATGGCAGCTACCAACTGTCCTGACTCCAGTTCCAGGGGATCTGACAGCCTCGTCTACCTCCACGGGCATTACATAACACGGGTGTACTTACCTACATGCAGGCAATACACTCATACACATAAAATAAAAATAATAAACAAAATATTTTTTTAAAAAAGTACAAAGCACTTACTGTGGACCCAGCACCATACATGTTGGCTAATGTTCTTCAAAGACTTGTGTTATTCAAGGGAATTTCTCTGCACTTTCTCCCCAGTCACCCTGCTTAATTCTGAGCACTTCTTGTTTGCCTATACTTCATGTAACCCTTCTGCCTGGGTGACCTTGAAAAAAAGATGAATGGGTTATCTAGAATCAGGTTCTTAAGATCTGGCTATCCAATTGGGAATCCTTGCATGACTGAGAAAGGTAGACACTGAGTTTGGATCCACTCAGACTTCCTGCCTGAGGTAATTATGTGTGGGCCCATCGTTCCCTTCTGAGACTGACACATACCCAGGTGAGAATCACAAATACAGGATGGTGTTCCTACTTCTTCACAGAGCAGTGTCTCTAGGTTTTTCTTTTCTTTTCTTTCTTTTTTTTTTTTTTTGAGACTTGGTCTTGGTCTCTAGCCTTGGTTTGCTCAATACTTACTATGTAGCCCAGCCTGGCCTTAAACCCCTTGCAGTCTTCTTTCCTCCTGAGTGCTGGAATTGCAGGTGTGTGCCACTACCACACCTGACTTCTCAGACTTATAGCTCAAAGCTTCTTATCTTTTTTTAAAAATTCGTATACCCCAAAGTTCATCCTTTTAAAGTATACCGACTGACTCTGTGTGCGTGCGTGTGTGTGTGTGTGCGTGTGTGTGTGTGTGTGTGTGTGTGTTTTAATTTCGTTTTAGGATCTTGCTTTATAGCCCAGGTTGGCCTTGAACTCACAATCCTCTTGCCTCGACTTTCAAGTGCTGAAATTTAATGGATTATAAAAAAGAACCCCCAAAACATACAGTTTTTGCCCACTGCCACCTCTAATTTTAGAACATTTCATCATCTAAAAGAACCCTCACTCCTGTTGACTACCACTTTCCCTTCCCGTTCTCCTTGGACCCTGGACACCACTGAGGATTTGATTATGCTGGACATTGCATGTAAATAGGATCACACACTATGTGGCCCATTGTGTTTGGGTTCTCCCAATAGCATAATGTTTTCAAGGTTCATCTGTGTTTTAGGACCTCATTCTTTCCTATTGCTCAATAGCATTCTATCATGTAGATAAAAGCATTATTTTGTTTATCCCTTTACCAGTTGATAGACATCTGGGTGTACATTGGGGTCTCTTTATTTTATTTACCCAACATTGTCTGCAGCCATTTGAGTAAAACCTAATCTGTAGGAGGTCAAGGAAATGATTTTATTAGATGCCATTCATCTTTCTTGAATATTTGTGTATCTCTTTCCACAGACCCATGCACACACAGCAAGAATTATTCATTGTGTCACATAGTTTGTTATTCATGACAGTCTCCTTGTGCTGTAATTGGGTCTTTTGTTTTCTGTCTTCTTCTGTGTTAGTATCTCGGGTCTTACTGATCCTTGAATACCTATTAGGTCAGTCAATTCCTTGAAGTAGTTGTCAGTCTGATTTCCAGTGTGCTGTTCACATACAGATCAACCAACCCAGATCCCACAACCCCAACCACTTCCTCTTTTTTGACTCTCATACTCTGGGCCACTATTTGCCTGCTCCAGTTACCCTACGAATAGGTACTAGACACCTGCAGTCAGCCCTTATCCCTCAGAACCCACTGAAACTAGTTAATCCTAAGCCTTCTAGCTCTGCCTTCCTTCCTCCTACCCTCAGAAACCTCCGTAAAAGCTCCTGCCCACTGTTGTCTGGTCCCACTGCTCCTTCCTCTGTGGTGCTTTCCCATGTGGCCCTTCATGGCAGCTTGCTCCCTCCTTAGGATCCACACATAATGAAATTTTAGTGCAGTCACAACCCTCTCCTGATGTGTTGGCTGATGTCCTACCTAGACAAGAACAAAGCCTACCTGGCACACTGCCAGATCTCTGATTTCTATGCCATATCTCAATTACATGTAACGCCTATTCAGTCTAACAAATGTCCTGTTGATAGCTTGAACTTGCCTTTACAGTATTTTAGATTTCCCCTAAAAGGAGGACACTAATATTTCTATATTTCTACCATTTGACATTTCTTGTCAAATTGTTTTTCTTAGTAACTTTGTATATAGATTTTATTTTATTATACTTTTTGGCCATTCCAACTTCCAGTAGAAAAATAAATCTTAAAAAAAAAACCCCAAAATCGCATAGCACGCAGAGCATGTTTTATGAGATTGCATCCGTGCCTCTCAGGAGACACAGAAGAGGGAATGTTGGTCCTATTTGGGATGGACTGACTGGTATTCTTGCAAGTGTACCTGTTTATAAATCATCCTCACTTCACCCGGAACACAGTCCATCAAGCCAAGTATTTATAGATAATAGGAATTTGTTGTGGGGCTCCAGACATCCCCGTTTCTGTCTCCTCGGCCCTGTAATTATAGCATACACTACTATATCCAGCTTTTTTTTTTTTTTTTGTAATATGTTTACTATACCTAACAATGGCTTTCATAATGACATTTTCATGCATGTACATAATGTATTTCTATCATATTCACTTCTCTCGCACATTACCCTCTCTTGTCCTCCTCCCTCCGATGCTGATCCCCTTTCTCTTTCCAGTTATCCCCACTTCTGCTTTCATGTGGTTTAGTGTATGTGTGACCCAGTGAGTGTCTTTAGGGTTGCTTACAGGAGTACAGGTGAGGGTTTGTTTACAGGAACACCTTACTAATAGCTACACCAACTGAAGAAAGTGACCCTCCCTCAGCCATAAAATGCAGATAAATTCTTGGGGATGGGTGGGTCCCATGAGCCCCTCCCCTTCTGTAACTGTGTGTTGAGCACACCTGGATTTCTTATGTGGGTTCTGAGACTCCAACTTAGGTCCTCATGCTTACACAGTGTGCTCTTTACTGAGTAATCTCTCCATTCTCAGGATTACAGTTTTGAAGTTAGACTGGACTACAGAGCAAGACCCTGTCTCAAAATAAGTAACTACATATGTACAATGAAAACCTATAATGCACAAGACAGTTCTCCACCCCAATATTATTGAAGAATAAGGAAGCATTTAATCCAAAAAGTTAGTGGTGCTGGAGATGACAAGCCATGTGCTACAACTTTTGATATGATCATTCAAATGAGATAAAGAGACTAGCTAACCTCTCCAGCACCCACGTGGTGGCTACGAACCGTCCTTAACTCCAGTTCCAGGGGAATCCAAAGCCCTCTTCTGACCTCCGTGGCATTGCACAACATGGGTGCACTCACATACATGCAGACAATACACCCATATACATAAAATAAAAATAATAAAATATTTTTTAAAAAGCTTTAAAGTTGACCTGATTTTAATATTTTTTTTAAACATTAAAAATATTTATTATTTAGTTTTGCTTTATGTGTAGGAATGTATTGCCTACATGTATATAAGTGCACTGTGTTATGCAGTGCCCACAGAGGTTAGAAGAGGGTGTCAGATCCCCTGGAACTGGACTTATGGCCAGATGTTAACCACCTTGTGCTGGGAACCGAACCTAGGTCCTCTTCGAGAGCAGCCAGCGCTCTTAACCACAGAGCCATCTTTCCAGCCCCTCTTTTGAACATTTTTTAATTTAAAAAATTTTATTGAAGTTTTACAAATTTCATACAATATATTTTGATCGTAGATACCCTCCCCTATCTCTACTCCTATTAATGCCCCTGCCTGATTTAATGTACTGTATTTTATATATACATACACATACATGTATATGCATATATTATGTAATATATATGCCTATGAACTCAAATTTGTGTTACCAAATGCCCTTCTGTGTGGGTCCATCTACTGGAACTTGGTTAGCTTACCCAGTGTCATACCCTTGAAGAAAACTGGCTCTTCCTTGCCCAACAGCTATCAGTTGCCAATAGTTCCTCAGCTAGGGTTGGAGCTTCTTACCTACCTCCCCACTTCTGTGCTGGGATTTTGTCTGGGCTTACACAGGTCTTATGCATGCTGTTACCATTGTTGTGAGTTCAAATGAGTAACTGTCCAGCTATCTGAGAAACTCTATTTCCTTGTGGTTATTCACCCTTCTGGCTCTTATAATCTTTCTGCCCCTCTCTTCCCAAATGATCCCTTAGGAGTAGAGGTTTGATATAGGTGTTCTATTTAGGGATAAGCACTCTGTAGTCTCTTATTCTCTGCATGTTGGCCCATTGTGGGCCTTTGCCTTAATCACTGTTTACTGCATGAGGAAGCTCCTATGGTGAGACTTGAGAGATGCACTACTCTATAGGTATAACAATAAGTCATTAGGAGTCAGTTTAATACGATGTCTACTTGGCAGTATAATAGCAGTAGATTATCCCCTATGACCTGTGACCTGTCTAGCCACAGGTTCCTAGGTCTGATATCAACGTCAGGTCCATCTTGTAAACTGGCTCTTAAATCCAATAAGAAATTGATTGGTTACTCCTATAACATTCATGCCACTATTGTACCAGTGTACATACTTTGTGTGCTAGATAGCTTTAGTTGTCAACTTGACACCCCTGGGTAGAGGGAGCCTCAACTGGGGAATTTCCTCCATTGCACTGGCCTGTGGTCATGTCTGTGGGGGCATTTTCTTGATATTTTTGAGTGATGTGGGAGGGCCCAGCCCACTGTGGGCAGTGCCACCCCTGGGTAGGTTGTTTTGTATTATATAAGAAAGCAGGCTGAGCATGGGCCAGGGGAGCAGGCCAGTAAGCAGCATTCCTTCTTGGCCTGTTCTCCAGCTCCTGCCTCCAGGTTCCTACCTTGGGCTCCCTGATGAACTGTGACTGAGGTGATTAAGCCAAATAAACCCTTTCTTCCCCAAGCTGGTATTTGTTAGAGTGTTTTGTTACAACAATAGAGAAACAGACTAGAATACCTTGCTAGACCAGTTGTAGGTCGCAGGATAGACTATACCTTTTTGATGGGAAAGCGTCAAAGTCATATTTCAGAAGAACACAGGTGAGGAATTGTGTCTTTGTAAAATCTGTCCCATTTCATAATTCCCTCCTGTTAAACTGTGCTGTTTCTCCCCCTGCTTTGCTTTCAGGTTTTTGAAGTTGAGTGTCTTTGACTTTTTTTTTTCTATTCAGTTTGGTCCATATGAATTAATACCCTTTTATAATTCCTTTACACCTCATTGGGGCTGGATAGGGTCAGGGAATAAATGTGCACTGTTAGGTGGCTATTTTTGAGGGGTGCTCTGCGTGCATGGCCACTATAGATAGTCTATAGTGAAAGTTGCTGAGATGAATGTGGGGAACTGTAGGAGTGACTTATGATATGGACAGAATCTGGACTTATGACTTTTACTTACTTAACTTTGCACCAAAAACTACCATTTATAATGCAAACAAGTTCCCTGAGCCATGTGCTCTTGGGACCTGGACACCTGACCTTGATCCCTTGGGATCTCACTTTGCCTTCCACCTAAGATAGTGAATGAATGTGAGTGTGCTTGAATTAGAATATCAAAGCACTGAAAACATTACATTCATATTTGTATGCTTATTAAAAGCATGGAAAATTGAGGTGTATGCTGGACATTGTGTGTATGAAATATTTTTGGCCTAGGATTCAAAGGGCAAGATTCTCTGATAAGCTCATGGTTCCCCAATTCATGCTGGGGAGACATTTTGAATAAAAGTATGGGTGAGGCCTGGCTCAGGAGCACAGTTCTGAGAGACATTAGAAGGAGCTGGTGGTTTGGGTATATTCTTGACCTTAAATACTAAGAGTCAGACTGCTTATTTATTCAGGTGTGACAGTACTGTGGTTTAGTAACGCTGTAGGTAGCAATGGCAGAGCTTAGAAATGCATGAAGTAAATTTTTCTTTCTACCCTATTTGCTCCTGGCTTATATCTGAAGGAATTAAGGCACAAAAAGACTAGGTAACTTTCCCAAACATCACCCAGGTTGTTGCAGAATGGAGACTGCATTTGTGTTAAAATATATTTTATAGGTTTTATGGATTATATTTTTAAAAAAACAAAACAAAACAAAAACACAACTCATAAAGTTGGACACAGAGATATACAATGATAATCCCTGTACTTGGGAAACTGAGGCAGGAGGCTTATAAGTTCCAGCCAGCCTGGGCTACACAGCAAGACCCTATCTCAACCAAACAAAAGTAATCAACCAACCAACCAACCACAGCCAGCCAAAAACCCAAAACAAAACAACTAAACAATTTCTAGAAAGTCCCAAGAACAACAGTAACAAACAAACTACCTAAAAGGTTGATTCAGAGGTCAAAGGCATTTGGGGGATGCTAAGCTAAGCAAAGCTAAGCTATGTTCTTTTTTGAGGGTCTTTAATATGCTGAAAGTGCCTTTTGTTCTCCAAGGAGGGAGACATGAGAAGTCTGCTCCAAGGGCAAGGGGGATCTGATTTTCTAAACTCCTGTCACACTTTTGCTGAATTCAGGTGCCTCATAAAGGCCATAATTATTTAAATACATTCACACATGTTCTGGGAGTGACTGGGTCAAGCTCCCCTTTCACATCTTGTAATTATTTCACCAACAGAGATAATGTCGAGTGGGTATGCAGTCAGTGCTTCCATATGACCAAATGGATTTGCACACTTCATAGCTGCTGTTTTACCTACTTTTCTTTGGGCAATCAGACGGGTTCCTTTAGTGAAGCAATTTAAAAGCCTTTCATGCATGCCTGTGAAACTTAACAAACGAGACTCTTCAAAATTGGATTAGTTGCTTCATGTTTCCAACTTTTTCAAAGCTGTTTTGTTCATGAATTCTGCACTGTATATACAACTCAGCTGTTTTCAGTCTTTTTCCTGAGCATGAGGGACTATTTCACTTTTGGCCACCAGATGGCAGAGCGCTGCCGTGTTATGATCTTTGGTGTTTTCTCTGATGAGTTTATATGACTGCAAGACAAGCAGGTTGGATCTTTATGGGACAATTATTATTTTGGAATACTTTGGACATGAGATTCTTTCTATTTTGTTTTTTTTTGTCTTTGATTCAAGGTCTTGCAGTGTATCCCAGCTTGGCTTTGAATATACAAGCTTCCTGCCTCTGTCTCTCCAGTGTTGAAATTACAGGCTTGCAACACCTTATTTAATTTAATTTAAATTATTATTTTTATTTTACGTGTATGCATGTATTTCCTGCATGTAGGTAAGTGCACCCGTGTCATGCAGTGCCCGCGGAGGACAGAAGAGGCTGTCGGATCCCCTGGAACTGGAGTTAGGGACAGTTGTTAGCTGCCATGTGGGTTCTGGGATTCGAATCCCGGTCTTCTGCAAGAACAGTCAGTGTTTTTAACTGCTGATCCATCTTTTCAGCCCCAACACCTTATTTTAAGGTAACTATTTATTCTAAGTTGATACGTCAAGATGGCATAATTGATCCATAAACAGACTTAAAGAAAGATTTCTATTTTTTCTTAACAATTTGTTAGCTGCTCCCTGATGCTATTTGTTGTTTGAAGGTCAGTTTCTGATTGCATAGTAACTGCTTTGTGTGTATGTGTGTGTGTTCCTGTGTGTGTATGTGTGGGTGTACATTTGTCCAGCATGTGTGTGAAGGTCAGAGGACAACCTTGGCTGTCAGTCCTCACCTTCCTCCTTGTTTGAGGCAGGGCCTCTTGTTCTTGCTGCATTTGCCAGGGTAGCTTGCCTATGAGGTTTTGGACCTTCTCCTGTCTTTACCGCCTTTACCTCTCATTTCCCAGGGACCCACTGGGATTGCAGATATGGATGCTACCGTGTCTGTCAGTTTACATGGGTTCTGTGTATATCAGCTCAGATTGTCAGGCCTGTGGAGCAAGTGCTTTACCCACTGAGCCATCTCCCAAGCCCTACTTCCTTTATTCCTGTTCTGTTTTTTTTTTTAATTTGAAGACGTTAAGACATTTGCCAGATTTAAAACTCTTTCCCTTCTGGTTGTTTGTTTACGATGCTGTACTATGTCCAGAGGGACCTGGAAACTCCTTCCTTTTTATTTGCATTTTAAGAACAGGGATAGTAATAAGGATCTGTATGGATGGCAGGTAGCTTCAGTTTTTTCAGTCAAAGACTATCTTTTTGGAGGGAGCTGAGAATGAAGATTCATGGGAGTGGAAAACAGAAATCTTCCCTGTGTGATTTGTCTGGAACACTTATGATTATAGGACCCATGAGAAGACAGGGAGTTCTAGGGAGGCATAGACCCCTCTGAAATGAATGAAGGTCGGTTAATATATCAGCAGCTGGTATACATGGCATTCACCTTCAATTGGTGTCTGAAGATTGAAAATGAAGCATTGAAGATCCCTGAAAAGAAGGCTTACTGCTTCCTCTCACTGCCCTCCATCCCTTTTGCCTAGTTCATGAGCCTAACAGTTCATGAAGAAGAATCAATGTGTCAGCAGCCCCAGCCTGACTTGTAAGACGTATACCATTAAGAATGTGGATTCCAGGAGAGGGCAAGACAACCAGGGTACCCTTGCTGCAATGGGTCTGTATTAGCAGAGGGTTCCTGCATTTGCTCCCTCTGGTGGCCAGAAGTGACTATTCCCTGCTGATCTGGTGCTGAGGGCCTGCTGCTAGCTCCTGTACTCAACCTACCCCAGGTCATCAGATTCTCTTCAGCTTATTCATTTCACTGGGAGCACTCTGAAGCTCACTGGGTCCTCTGCACTTCAATCTCAAAGTTTCCCATCCTGCTGGGGCAAGGAAGAGGCCATATCCTGTAACTCTGCATCCTGAGTGCTTGTTCTCACTA
>NW_008349068.1:3327382-3337382 GCF_000622305.1 Nannospalax galili | reverse complement strand
CAGATAAAATTAGTGGGACTGGGGAGATAGCTTCGTTGGTAAAGCGCTTACTGCATAAACATGAAGATCTGAATTTGCATCTCCAGTAGCAATATAAAAAGCCAGATCTTGTGGTTCAGGCTTATAATCCCAGCAACTGGGGATACAGAGACAGACAGATCTTTGGGGTTCACTGGCCAGGTAGCCAAATCTAATCACCAAACCCCATGTGCCAGTGAGAGATTCTGTCCCACAAATAGGTGAATTGAGAAATGATACCTGAGGTTGACCTCTGGTTTCCACTTGTGCACACATCATACACCATAACACACACACACACGACTGTAGATGTGTTAAAGATGAGTATTTATTGTTTAACATGGAGGCTTCATGGCTGGTTGTTTTATGGGATATTGTATTATGGATTGCCCGTAATTCATATTGTTCAAATTCATATTTGAACCCCCAAGATAATGGAATTTTGGGGGAATAATTAGGGTTAGATGAGGTCAGTAGTAGTCCCTGGGATTAGTGCCCTCATAAGAAGAGGTGCCAGATAGCTCATTTTCTTTTATCTTTATTTTCCAACATTGGTGGGGTTATATGAGGCACAGAGATAAGGCAGTTGTCCGCAAGTCACAGAGATGGCCACCATCAGAGATGAGCCGTGTTGGCAACGTGATGATCTTGGGCTTCCAGATTCCACATCTATGAACAATGAATTTTGATGGTTTAAGCTACCCCAGCCTATGGTATTTTGTGATGGCAGCCTGAACGGACTGTCACAGGTTAGAACCCATGTAAGTGGCAGAGTGAAGACCAGGTATGAGGCAACTCAGTTGAGTCTAGTGTTCTTTCTACATTTCTTGTATATTCTTACTTCTATTGTTGTAGTTGTTTTATTTCCTTGGTAGGGTTTCTCTGTATAGTCCAGGTTGGCCTTGAACTTGAGAACCTCCTGTTTTACCTTCCTGGATGCTAGCATTTCAAGTATGGGCCACTATACCCAGCCTTCCTTAACCCTTTTTATGAATGTAGGCACAGAAGTTTGCAAGTTTTCTTTTCCCTTCTTCCAAATTCATTCAATACTTTCTCCTAGTTTAGGCGCTCCAGGCCAAGTCTGGGCTTCTTCACACTGGTCTGCCCTTTATATGCTGGGAATTCCTGTCTTCTGATTATGTCTTTCATTGCCAAGTTTAACCAGCCCTCTTAATCTGCTGCATATCTTCTTTTCCAACTCAGGACTGCTTTTTTTTTTTTTTTTTTCCTTTGACCATTTCAAAGTACAACCTGATAGACAAGAATTTGAGATATAATCACAGTACACAGTGAATATCCAATATCCTTATCTGAAATGCTTGGGTTCAGAAGTGTTTCATATTTTGGATTTTTTTTTTTCCCTCCCAGATCCTTTTTTTTTCTTTTTGAGGCAAGGTGTCTCTGTAATGCCAACTGACCTGGAACTCTCTATGTAGACCATGCTGGCCTGGATCTCACAGAGATCCACCTGACTGTTCCTCCTGAGTGCTGGAATTAAAGGCATGCAACACCACACCTGGCTTTCCCCCAGATTTTGAAATATTTGCATAGATTGTAAGTTGAACATTCCTGATCTGAAAATCTGAAATACTATAAAACCTGAAGAATTTTGAGTATAAAACATCATATTTTGGACTAAGGGTACTCAACCTATATTGTGACTTTTTTTCATATATTTTATGAGAAGTGTGTGTGTGTGTGTGTGTGTGTGTGTTTGAGACCGGGTTTTGCTATATAGCCCTGGCTAGCTTTATATTTTCTATGTAGCCCAAGCTTGCCTTAAGCTCACACTAATCCTCCTATCTCAGCTTCCCAAGTGCTGGGATTACAAGTGTGTGCCACTATACCTGGTGAGCAATTTTTATTTAGACACAACTAAAACTAGTACTGAGAAGAATTTGATAGCTACTGGTAAGTGATCAGAATAAAAATGATTCCTGAGTCGCTAACTTTAAACTGTAGAGTTGCTTAGGAATGTAGTTCAGTGGTAGAGTTGTTACTGACTATTGTAAGGTCCTAGGTTGGATCACTAGCACTACAAAAACAGGTAATAAAAACTTTAGATATCACATTATTTTTAGTGTTTACTAAGCTTAGGATTTATAAAAAGGAAACACAATACAGTCACTGAATTCTGACAAAGAAATTTGGTATATTACAAAAAAGTTAGCTTTATTTATAATCCATTTGAAAAATTAAATTCCACACTGCACTATTAAGATTATGCATGGCCAGGCATGGTGGTGCATGCCTTTAATCCCAGTACTCAGGAGGCAAGGATGGGCAGATCTCTGCAATATTGAAACTAGCCTGGTCTACACAGTAAGGTCTAGAGTTTTAAGCCAGCTGGGGCTACAGGGAGACCCTGTCCAAAAAAAATTATGCATATAAATGGATTCAGTTAGAGAACTGTATGATTATATTTGTCTCACTTTCTAATATATTTTAATTGATGATTTCTAAAAATGTCTATATAACATATGTAAATAATTAGATGTAGTAAATATAACTGACATACAGAGGAATTAAACGTTATGTGCACTATCTTAACGGCTACTTGGGATTTTCTGACTGCGGTGCGGTGGAAGTGAGGATGATCAGTGCTAGACTGCCAGAAAAGAAAAGCGGAAGGGCAAAGCTTGCTATTAGCTATGAGAAGTATTTATTCCATCTCTTCTCCAACAGGATTTAAGGTAGTCCATTTCATTTTCTCTTTGGATTTTGTGTAAGAAGTGGTGACTGAAAAGAAGCAAATTGTTGAAAATAAAGGTGAGGGTTGGAAGTCATAAGGGGTGGAGTGTCTGTGGTACGTGTGGGTGACCTTGAACAGTTCTCTGCTATTCAGACTCTCAGATGAAAGAGCTTTCATCTACCCTATTCCTTTAATCGCATCCACCACCCACCATGCAGGGGCGGCACCTTCCCTGAGACTGGGTGGGTAGGGGTCCCCTGGAAGCATCAGAATAATGTCAACAGAAATCTCTTTCATGCATTCAGCCCACTTGAGTAAGAACTGCTGAGCTCCACCATAGGTGAACTTGACCTTAGACACAGGAGCAGGGCAGCAGCTGTCCAAGCAGGAGTGCCTAAGCCTGTCCGTGAAATTCCTGTATCTCCTCAAACATGAGAAACAATACAGTGAGTTAGTCACACAGGGAATCCATTAGACTTGGCAATTTAATTTCTGCTTCCTTGAGATCTTTTCTTGGGGTGTTGGGGGCAGGGGTGTCTTCCTACTTAGCATAATAGATCTGATTAGATTCTCCAGGGATTCCTGACTTATTCTTTGGGCCAGGGTTTTTGAGAATGCCATTTTTTTTTAAAATGTCAATCTTGCCTGAAAAGAAAACAGGTTATAAGCTTTGATCACTTATCATTTCAGATTAACATTGAAATGCTCAAGGTTGGAGATCTGTCAAATGGGGCAGCAGAAAACATGGTTATCTCCAAACAAGGGAAGTGAGATTAACAAATTTCATATCCAATAATACTTACTGAGCATTTGCTTCGCTAAACTGAAAATTCTCCATTCCGAGTCAGTGAGTGTTCAAAGCTTTACAGAATAAATCCGTATTAAATGAAAAATAAATCAATTGTCACAGTCATATAGCCTAGAAAATTTACAGCTGAAGACAGAAAAAGTGACCCCCATCTTCCTGATTCCCCCCACCCCCAAGCACCTCATGCCTACCAGCAAGTCCCTTGGGGAACAGGGAAACCATTCAGATCGGGATGATGTGGGCGCATGTGGAAAAGTGTGCTTTGCTTTGCTTTGTTGGTTATGCGTTTTATCAGAACTTCTGCCGCCCTCCTTCTGCTGCTGAGCCTAGGATGGAAGTTTTGTCACCCCATCCAGCTGTTGTTTGGGCTTCCTTTTCTAGTTAGGCTGCCTTTCTGAAAATCTCAGTTTTATGTTTTAGAAACACAAGAGAATAATAATAGTTTAAATGTATTTTAAGCAATCCCATTTAAAGCTTTAAAAAAGAGGTCTTAGGTAATTTTGGAACAGCACTACCACATTCCACATTTCGAAGGGGACAAAAGATAATTTCCTATTCTGGAGTTTGGGGTGGGTAGCATTTTATTTTAATAACCCCCATAGTCTTAACTGAATTGAAGGATTTTCCTACTAAGGTCACAGGTGTGGGAAATAGGACATTGCTTAAGGGCTGGATACATTCCCCTTGGCCAGGAGTAATACCATAGATAAGCCTACTTTTTTCTAGTCTTTTGACCCGAGCTTTAGGGGTTTGGCTTTCTACATGCCATTCCAGCTCTATAATGATGTAAACAGCACATTTCTGTATTTGACAGATGAACTAGTAACTAAGTCTAGAAACTGGTGCCTGTCTTAGTCTGTTTTCTGTTGCTATAACAAATACTTCATAAGTATAAGCATAATTCATAAGGAACAGCAGTTGAGGTAGCATATAGTTCTGGAGTGTGGGAGGTCCAGGGACATGGGAAGTTTCTGGTGTGGGCTTTCAGACAGAATTGTAACAGGGTAGAGCAGAGGAGGAACAAATGGGTCCATGTAGAAAAGAACAACCTTCATGCTGGGTAACTCATCCCATCTCCCTAGAGGAGAACTCATTCCCTGTAAGGAAGGCTTTCATCCCTCTGAAAGACTTAATCACCCTCTTTGAGGCTCTACCTCCCAACCTGGGCTACATAGAGAGATTGTATCATTATTTTTCTCATCACTGTAACAAAATATCTGAAGCAACTTAAAGCAGAAAAGGCTTATTTTGGCTCACGGTTTCAGACAATTTCAGTTCTATGGCTGCAAGAGTGGCTCTCTCCTTGGTGGGAACACGAGGCTGCTGCTGCTCACCTGGCCAACCAGGAAGCAGAGAAAACAGGCAGAAGCAGAAGTGGGGTTAACCTTCAAAGGTCTACCCCCTAGGGATCTACCTCCACCAGCAAGGTGGGATCCCGAAGCTTCCAAACCTGTCAAGACAACTCCACCAGCTGGAGACTGAGTGTTCAAATGCTTGAGCCTATGGGGGATGATTCACATTCAAATCATAACCTTGTCTTAAAACAGCAGCAGCAGCAGCAACAACAACAAAAACATGTGAAAATGAGTTCTGGAGGGGGAAGACCTGTTCAAACAATAACAAAGCCAGTGTGAGCTTCTGCTCTGGAGCTCAGTGCTGCACGTGCCTCAGAGCTCTGGGCGCTGGCCTCCACTGCGCATGGGTTTTCTAGGTGGTTTTGGAAGACAAACAGCTCACAGGTTCTGAGGGCCTTTTCCTGTGAGACTTAGCTCCTTCCCTTTGAAACTTCTGGGTCCCAGAAGACTTCATTTATTTGAGGTCATCATATAATCTGCAGACTAAAAGCATTGAGTCTGAGAATTTTAATTCTTTTTGTTTTATCATGGCTCTGTGTTTTCAAGCCAAACCAGTGAGGGAACAGAAAACTCACTGAGGGGAGTTTTCTTTTTGATGGTAGTGGTGAGGTTCCTTCCTTCCTTCCTTCCTTCCTTCCTTCCTTCCTTCCTTCCTTCCTTCCTTCCTTCCTCCCTCCCTTCTTTCTTTCCTTCTCTCCTTTCTCATTCTCTTTTTTTCTAAAATTTCTAAAGGAAATGCTCATAAGACAACTCTGCTGGATAGCTTTACTTGCCAACTTGACACACCTGGGTAGAGAGAGCCCCAATTGGGGAATTGCCTCCATTGGACTGGCCTGTGCTATGCCTATGGGATATTTTCTTGATTTTTGATGAGTGATGTGGGAGGGCCCAGCCCACCCTGGGCGGTGCCACCCCCTGAACAGTTTGTTCTGTATTGTATAAGAAACCAGGCTGAGCATGTACCAGGGGAGCAAGCCAGTATCGGCGTTCCTCCAAGGTCTGTGCTCCAGCTCCTGCCTCCAGGTTCCTGCCCTGAGTTCCTACCTTGGGCTCCCTGATGGATTGTGACCTGGGAGATGTTGCCAAATAAACCCTTTCCTCTCCAAATTGGTGTTGGTCAGAGTATTTTGCCACAGAAATGGAGAAAAAAACTAGAACAACAACCTAATGTATGATGATATGACAGACTAATGACATATTCATCTAAAAAGAGATGCTTCAGCTCCAAAATTTACCTCTGATAGAGACACATTTTGCCAAATTATTCTCTCATGTTAACCTATAGATCAGAAGATCTCTTATTATCATTTTATAGATGACAATAACTAGCAGTGAGGTAAACACAACTACTAGCCAAAGTCGGAAGAGCAGAAAAAGTTAAATACGTGCCCTAAACATTAGTTGTAATTCAAAACATGTTCCACATTTCATGGATGCCAAGATACATATTTTTCACATTTACATTACTCTCTCTAGAACTGACATTGGATTGTAATCACTGTCTGCCAGATTCAGGATGTAGTTATCATTATCAGTATGGGAATTGTAGTTTGCTTTTCTGGTGGTAAGAATGGTCAACAGCAAATTCTCAGCCTCAGGACATTGTACATACTAGCAAGAATGCTGCTACTGAGCTACATCCTCAGCTCCTGAAGCCTCATTGTTTTAAGCTGCAAGCCATTAAAGGATGCTTTGTAGAAAGAATGTGAGGTTTTTGAGATAGGGTCTTCCTGTAACCCCAGCTGGTCTGGCACTCACTATGTAGACCAAGCTAGCCCCGATCACACAGAGATCCACCTGCCTCTGCTTTCCGAGTGCTGGGACTAAAGGCATGTGCCACTACACCCAACTGTGGACTATGAGTTCTTGGAAAACATTCCTTTGATACTTCTAGTAAGGTCAAGAAAGTGACTGTATCAAAACTTGTTGGATGATGGGCAGAGGCAGGGAAGATTCAAGGAAATAGTTGTGGACTGCTCTTAAGAAGTGTGGCGTGGTACACTGGGGAGGTTGGACAGGACTGAGAGTTCAAGGCCATCCTGGGCTACACAGTGAGACCTTGTCTCAAAATCAGCTAACCACCTACCCATCCACCTATACAACCAACCAACCAAAGAAATGCTGCATTACCATCACTTGATGCCATAGAGAGAAACATGTGGTATTGAAAGTTCACACTTCTATGACTCTAGAAGGAAAATGACTAGTTGGACTTGGTATGTTCAGAGGTTTTTATGAAGCTCAGCATGGTGGTTTATGCCTGTCGTTTCAGCACTCATGATGCTGGGGCAGGAGGGGTTGCGGGGAGTTGAGGTCAATTTGGCCTATGTAGTGAATTCCAGTCTGGGCAGTGTGAAACCTTGTCTCAAGAAACCAAAAAGAAAGGTCAAAAATTGTTTTTAGGAATACCATAACCATCTATTTGGTATATATATATACATCAAATTCATATATATGTATATACATATATATGCACATACATCTTTATAGTATTAGTATTTTGTAGAGGAGCAGAGCAAATAGACTGTGTATGTCTATAGATTTAATAAAAGGTATTTTTTAGATTGACATGATAGGGACTGGGTAGTTCAGCAATGATCATCTGCACTCTAGAGGAACAGAGAACCTGGAATTGCTCAGTCTGTGAAGCTCGATGTCTTCACAGTTCCATGGCACTAAGGGCCTGGAATTCTTGGAGACTCTGATATTGAGTCCACACTGGAAGGTCGTAGAGAAGCTAATGGCAGTGGCAACAACAGTTGCATTTGTTCAGGAATAAGAGAAGGCAGGCAGATGCACACACACTTTTCTTTGGACCTCTTTGTATCTGGGTTGCCCTGGAGAAGGTGCCACTCATTTTGATAGCAGGCCTTCTCCCCTCAGTTAATCTTCTCTGGGAGCGCCCTCATAGATGCCCCCAAAGGTGTGTTTCTAGGAAATTCCAAATCCTGTCGAGTTTCAAGAATTATAGAAAATCTAAGTGATACAAAACCTCTAATTATAATTTTGGCTATAGATTTCTTTTACAGTGGTATATATAAAATGATTCATATTGATGGAATCTTAGAGTTGATGAAATACAGGTAAGCATATTTTTTTCTCCAATACTCGGATACATGCATGTCTTTGTCTACCATTCCCTCATCATCTTTCTTGCACTCTCTACAATTTGCAATCATTTTTTTTTTCAAAAGTGGAGACAAAAATGGCAGAAGAGGGCAACTTTCAGTAATATTTAGGAGGTGGGACTGGTTAATGCACTGGTTGATTGGACTTCAGACCGACTATTTTGCCTTAGTCCATTTGGCTTGCTGTGCAAGATAGTGTGGCCTAGGTAGCTTATAAACACCAAAAATTCCTTTCTCACAGTTCTGGAGACTGGTATACCCAGGATCATGACACTGGTAGATTTAGTGTCTTGCAAGGAAGGATCTGCTTCTGGATTCCCAGAGCATGCCTGCTCACTGTGTGCTCATATCATGGAAGGGAAATTTTTTATAGGTGATCTGTTCCAGCCCTTACAAGCTAATCACTCCCAAAGGCTCAGCTGCCTAAAACTTATCATGGGGTTTAGGACATCAACATATGAATTTAAAGAGTAAAGAGACAGTCCATGGCATATATGTTTTTGTAAATAAAGTTTTATTGGAATGCTGCCATACATACTCATGTATTGTCAATCACTGCTTTATATTGCAACAGTGACTACAACCATGTAGTCCCAAAGTCTAAACTAATATTTTCTTGACAGTCTTCCAAGCCTTGGACTAGGATTATGGTGATGTAAGAATATGAAAAAAAAGAGCAGATTTGTAGAGAAAGATGAATCTGTTATGTTCACTTCTCTTATGCACCAATCTATAGATAAACAATGAATGTGTTTCATGAGAAATCTCCAATTCAATACAATGAAGAATGGCATTGAAGGCAAGGGAGTTTGAAATGGTTCTACAAATAGTGTATTAATACAGACCCTTGGTGTTGATAGGCTAACTGAACTGCTAACTTAGAGAGAAAAGCTCATAGCCAAAGAATCTCACCCTCAAGAGAGGTAAAATTTACTGAAAACAAACATGGAACACTTCCTCCTGGAGCTTGAAAGAAGGAAGTGAGAGATCTGTGCAGCTGTGTGAATGGGAACCTAGTCTCATTATCAGCCGCCATTTGGGTGACTCTATGAATGGCACACTCTCCAATTTAACAGCATCTCGTTGCTTGTGACCTAATCAACACTCAGTCATGTCTGAAAGTTAGTCTCATTGATCACTCACTCGATCCTTTGAAGGAGAAGGCAGATACTATAGTTCGGTTGTTTTCACTTGGAACCTGAAAAAACAACACAAGCAAACAATTTGTGAGGCACTAGGTGCTCATCTTTTTTAAAAAAATTATTTATTTAATAGCCATATAATTAGAAGAGGCATTTCATTACAACAGCATTGACATGTTCAGTAACAATTTCCAGAGCTAAGATGTATCTCTTTCAAAATTGGCTGTAAGTTTTTAGGTTTACAGTTGAATTAATACAGTTATGCAATATTGTACTCAGTATAACCCTTATAAGACATAAAATTAAATGAGGTTTTAACTTTTTTTTTTAAATTACAACATAGAATAAGTAGATTTAATAAATGTTTATAGCATATTTCATCCAACAGCTGTGGAATATACATTCTTTTCAGCAGTATTTTTAATACAATTGACACTAAGATGCACATGTGTTTCTAATTGCTATACATCTAATTATTACAAGTCACAGTCAGTTACCGTCTGATCTCCTTGGCATCTGAGTATGGATATAAAGTCATCAGGTAGATTTCAGTGGTAATGTTTTTCACATCTACTAATTATTAAGAAGAGAATTTTTATGCTTTGAAGAATTTTTTTTTATATACCCATATACCCACCTAACAGGTAGTACCCACCCATATTTTTAACATTTTATTATTTTTATTTTATGTATATGAGCATATTGCCTGCATGTGTGTAAGTGCACCCATGTAATAATAATGCCTGTGAAGTCAGATAGCACTGCAGCTCCTACAGATGGTTGTTAGCCACCATGTGGGTACTGGGAATTGAACCCAGGTCCTCTGCAAGAGCAGTCAGTGAGTGCTATTAACCACT
>NW_008349068.1:3296975-3327156 GCF_000622305.1 Nannospalax galili | reverse complement strand
GTTTGAGGATCTGTTCCTCAGGGGTCACATGGGCTTGGGGGGCGTCCCTGGCTCCTTTCTTTTACCAGTTCCGCCTATGTGACGATAAGTCAAAGGTCCTGCTTGACCATGGTTGGCTTCTCCTGGAAGCATGGAGGAAATGTTTCCTCTGTGTTGACGCTCCTCTTTGTAGACTGGACACTGGTTCAAGTCCATCTTGTGGGGTCTCCTCAGCCTCCTTTATCAAGAGGACAGGTGACCCACCACAGTTACAGGACATTTTGAGAGCGGCTTATAGTCCCCTGGAACTAGTCAACCTAGGAGGGCAAGGAGCAAAAACTGTCCTTTATGTCCCTCTGACCAAATTAGTATAGGCCTCAAAGTATGTCTGTTAAATTTTCCAAGAAGGTTAGTTCCACCAGTCTGGTATTTTTAATTACTGTGAGTTATGTAGATATATCTTGGGCAAAGATCAGTTGTTCTCAGATAAACCTTACCTAGACATATATTTCTTGATCTGCTATGTATAATTTGTCAGTAGGTTGTAGGAGTAATATGGTTCCCTCTGGTTTTCAAAACTAGCTAGGCATTGTTTATCTCTCACATTGTCTCACCCCTCCATCATGGTCATCTTGAACAGCTTTCTTGGAGGGGGGATGTAAGAGCAGATTTTATGCATAACAAAAGGTCAGCCTGGACTCCAGAAGAGTTATGATAGTTGTTCCATGACTTCCGCCTCTTTCCTTCCTGACCATCTCTGCTTTATTACAACAGAAAATTGAGGATGTCTGGAGGATGAGAGAGACGAGGGTGCAGGGTGGTCAGAAATGCTGAGTTTTAATCTCAGTTTGGAAATCTTCTGGAATGTCCGGAGAAGAGAGGCCAATTGGAAAACTAAATAAACTGGCAATTGCAATTCATTAGGCAACTTGAGTGAGTTCTGATCAAACAGAGTAGAATTACCTGCATTGTGAAAAATCAAAGAATGCCAGGGAAAAGAAAACAGAGCTGAGATAAAGAGATCAACATCCGCCTCTTCTGGGAGGACTTGCCAGGACATTAATAACCCACTTGAGCTTTTGATTTTTGTGACTGTCTCTGAAATGGACAATCTGTTCAGTGTGGGATGAGAATCTGCTAAACTGCGTTCACCAGTTCACCCCAGATAAGGAGTTGGGTGCACTCAGTAAAGTCCTCATCCCTGAGGATGGTGTCTGGATGCTCCCCCTGGCTATTTCTTGAGCTCTTTGCAGGTTTGGGGTAAAGCAGAGGGTGCTTGGGATTAGCTAGGCATTCCCACTGCCCTGCCTCTGAGAGTGCAGCTGAACCCAGCAGCTATCAGCTGTGGCAACAGGGCTTTGATTTTGTCAGTGATGTATCAAAGACAGTTACAAATGTTTGAAATAGAAAGATGATGGAAAGAAAATGAAGCACTTAAGGCAGTCATCTTTGTTAGACTAACAGGCAGCTGAGATCTGTTCTTCAAGGTGACCTTTAACACAGCTTTATGAAAGTGTAGAGAAATTCTGGGGTGTCTGGTCGTTCCCGGGTATGCATGGCATGTTGGCGGGCAATTTCTGAGTGGGGGAAAAGGGATCTCATTATTAATATATGAATTATTAATTATTGTAATTGCATTTGTCATTTATTGAGCACCAGCCATGCACTAGAAGCTGAGCACACAGACCTTAAGAGTCCCTGCCCAGTGGGGGGTGACTGAGGTAATTACATTTGAAATAGCTGCAGTCGCAGGCACAGTATAACTTGTGGCATATTCTAAGTGTATAGCATAACATTTGCTTTTCCTTTCCTTTTTTAAAACTGTCGCTAGAACCATATATCTCATATGATTTAAAAAATTTGTTTATGTAAAGATGAGGGATGAGCTATTTGTCAAGATAAAGGTGCATCAGGTTATTTAAATTAGTATTTATTGTATCTTTCTTTTAGCAGTAAGAAACTAGATGAGGAAATGTCTCTAAGCCGAGACGTGATCTTTCCCCAACCCCCCGGCCAGTCATCTCTTGAATGAGCACAGAGGGTAGGAAGGCAACCATACAAGGATGGAAAGGCAGATTCTGTTGTTTGAAAGCCACCTCTGGACTTGCCTGTGATGAGCATCCTACTTGAGACACTTCAGTGTCTTACTAGTTAATTAAAAAATTGAAAAGAGGGGCTGGAGAGATGGCTCAGTGGTTAAGAACACTGACTGTTCTTGCAGAAGACCTGGGTTCGAATCCCAGCACCCACATGGCAGCTAACAGCTGTCCATAACTCCAGTTCCAGGGGATCCAACAACCTCTTCTGTCCTCCATGGGCATTGCATGACATAGGTGCACTTACCTACATGCAGGCAAAACATGTAACACGCAAAATAAAATATTAAAAAAAAACCTGAAAAAAAAGATTTTTATTTTATGTGTACAAGTATTTTGCCCACATGTGTACCATGTGCATGCAGTGCCCACAGAGGTCAAAAGAGGTCATCAGACCTCCTGGAGTTACAGACAGTTGTTAGCAGCCATGTGGGTACTGGGAACCAAATCCAGGCCCTGTAAGAGCAGCAAGTGTTCTTAAGCCCTGAGCCATCTCTCCAGCCCCCTTACTAGTTAATTTTTAACCTTAATATGTAGAGGTCTATAATGCTAAGGCTGAAAATGAGTTGTCTTGTCCAGTGTTGAGTGGCCCATGCCTGTAATTTCAGCATTCCGAAGACAGGAAGGAGGACTGCAATTTCTAGGCTAGCCTGGGCTCCATAGCAAATTTAGGCCAGGCTGGGCTATGTAGCAGAGTCAAGGCCAGCTTTGACTTCTTTTAGCCTTGACTACATCAGCACCTGTCTTTAAAAACCAAGGGTTGTTTTTTTAAACTTAGTGGCACAGCATATGCCTAGCATACATGAAGCCCTGGGTTTCACACTCCTACCCCCTAAATTATCTGTTGTTACAACAGTCCCATTTTTCAGATTTGGAAAGTGAAGCTTGAGATGTCATTCTATCTGCCTGAGGTTATATATATTAAAAGCAGAGTAGGGATCACAACAGAAACATCTCAATCTCCTCTGGTCAGGGACCCCACCATAAACCACATTTACTCTCTTTCCAGAAGTGGGGTTTTCTCTGCTTTCATCCTGTTTAACTGAAACAAATCATTCCCTTAGTAACAACCTATATTACATTCTATGATTCTCCACTAGAGGGCACACACCTTCCACATCCTTCCTAGAAGGCTTTGTCTTTAGATCCTGAGTCAGTCCTTAAACTGAACTTGCTGACTTGCCTCCCTAATCCAGCAGAGCAACACCCCCCATTGTTTTGGAAACTTGGTTAGGGCCTCTGGTTCACCAGGTTCTGTGGTGTGACTTCCTCTAGACTTGGGCAGTGTTCCCAAAAGTTCCGGGAAGCACATGGAAACCAGCCACATCTTGGGCTGTGCCTCTGCACATCATTTTGAATTTCCCATTTCTGCAGCATTGCAAGTACGATACCTCACAGGACACATTTGTCTTTCTGTTCAGGTGTGGGTGGGACCAACATCCTTGCTATTCAACTCCTCACTTTCCCGATAAGGAGGAGGATTGTCCCTTGGCTGACATGGAAGGACTGTAAAATGATAATCTCTGGCCAAGGGATGTCCTTTTTGGAGATCTTTTAGTAATGTAGACATTATGTGTTCCCATTAGTTGTAATAAGCAGTCTGCTGGGGTTGGTGGACAGTCTCCTGGGTAAACATTTACTTATTTTCTCTTCCTAGAGGGCTGGAGTGAGACATTTTAATTAAACACACTGCCTTCAGTAGAAGAGACATTTATTTACAATGAAAGTCATAATGCAGAGGTATTACCTATAGCAGGTCTTCACTAGTCATTTCTGAGCTTCTGAGAATACAGCATGTACTTCTAGATTTTGCTTCCCAGGTAAAGAACATTCCCAGAATCTCTGTATCAAATTGCTCATGTAACCTGGAAACATTTGTATTGGAGGTTCAGATCCAAATCATGTCTCCGATTCCTTTGCACTCTAATGCTACATTTTCCTTTCTCCCATCTAGACTTTAGAAATCTTAGCTTGCCAAACGCTGGACACAGGTCTGCCATTTTGAATATTGGCCTCTGGAACTCACCTTGTGACCAGTTGCCAGCGAAGACTCTCTTCACGCAGTTGTAGAAATGACCACGTTTGTAAATCCTTTGGCATTCAGAACACACATACATTTTATTGAATTTCCCTGTATTATGGCTTTTCCCCTGGGGGATTAAGAGGCTAAGTCAGAGCCATGTGATCACAGAAAGATGTGTGAGGAAAACAACAGGAGTGCTATTCTATGAGGTCCGCTGGGCCCAAACAAGGAGTCCACATGTTTCCATTTCTCTAATAGGCAGAGAAAATAAAAAACAAAGAGGCCCAGAGCCGCGCACCTGCGTAAGCAGTGCGGCAGAAGTAACCTATAAACACACAAAAAGCAGCTCTCCAACAATTCCATCTGCATTTTATTGAAAGGAACCTTTGAAAAGGAGAGAGAGAAGGTACAATTTAAAAGAACCATGTATAAATCCGGCCACAGTGCCAATTGCTAAAAGCACTGGAGTCTGGGCAGGAGGGAGAAATCCATTCACTCACTGCCCCTAGAAAATAGGCGTCCAGGCCAACCACATACCTCATGCGCCCCGTGGGATTTACGCCTCTGACTGACTGATGGCATGAATCACCTTGGATTGATTGCTTCTCTATCGCCTGTTCCTTTATAGCATATGTACTTTCTCCGTGCTGCTCAGCTCAATTCCATTCTGCCAGCCTCTTTGGGACACTTTGCATGAGAGATGCGGGAGGAGGTAATGTTGTGTTTGTTGGTTTCTCTGGAACATTTCAGGACGGATTTACTCTGAAGCTGGGAGCAGAGGGAAATTCCATCATTCCCGCCTCAAGTGGATCCCAAGTCAAGTACCCCCCCCAATTCTTGTAAAGGACTCTACATTTTTCTGCTTTCCATATTGATATTACTTTCTTCAAAAATCCCTCAGGGGCACACGCCCCTCCCCTCTCACTTCCTCCCCCTCCTCCCCGTCCCCTTTCTCTCTTCCCTCTTCTTTCCTTTCCCTCCCCTTACAATCCTTTCTCCTTTTTTTTTATCATGGAAAAACAATTTCTTCCACAGAATGTTCTTTCTCAGTAAAGCTGGTGTTAAGGGTGTGCTCTAGGCAGCTAAATTTCAAGGCGATGTTTTTTTTTTTTTTTTTTTTTTTTTTTTTGTTTTTTTTTTTTTTTTGCTTAGACACTGGGTTTTCTTCCAGAGCTGTCCAGCCTTTCAGGATGGTTAAAATTTTTAAACATTAAAAAAAATTTACATTTACTTTGGTGTGTGTGTATGTGTGTGTGTGTGTGTGTGTGTGTGTATGTGTATGCCATAGCATGTTTGTAGAAGTCAGAAGTGGACTTGGTTCTCTCCTTCTACCTTGTGGGTCTGGGGGATCAAACTCAGGTCGTTAGGCTTGGTGACAATTGCTGTTATCTGCTGAGCTATCTCCCAGCACCGCCCCCGCAACCCCCTCCGCCCCTATGTTGTGGAGCTCATTCTCTGGGCATGTGCTCAGCCAAAGACCTCTTAGGAAAACTCTTCAGGTTATCTGAACGGACCAGATTGAGGATCTGAGAGAAACACCGGTTTGAGAATGCTCCAGGGTCTCTCCTACACAAACAGCATCCACCAAACACACCTGGTCGCCCAGCTCAAGCCTTCGGCATTCCTGGGAAGGTGTCGTGCTGATGATGCTCACTAGGTGGCGCTCTAAGTTCGCGCACTGTAGGGAGGAGGCCAAGCAGCCTTGCCTTCTGCCTGCAACTAGCCTGGGATCCTGCAAGCCAAGTCTCTGGGGCTGCCTTGCCTCCACCCGGTTTTTTCAAACAGGTGCTTTTGTGACCTGTCAGGCGTTGCTTCAGGACGGCGGAGGGCATGGACTGGGCTAGTGAGAAAGATTTTTAACAAATGTTGGTCGTGCCTCCGGACCTGAAACATTCCCACAATGATATGTTTGACCTGTATGAAGTAGAATTTCCAGGAATGAATGAATGAACGAACGAATGAAAAACACGAAGGAATGAACACAAACTCTTGCTTTGTGGGAAGCAGCCACTGGAGCATGAGGCATGAGCTAGGCTCACATTTGAAGTCTTGCATTTGAGTTTGTCCTCTAAACTACGAGACCTGGGTAGATGGCTTTGCCTCTCTTCCTCAGTTTACCCGCTCTGTAAAGTGGGAAGGATAATGCTGCTGCAGTAACAAGTCCCACACAACGTCCTTGAGGCCCCCTCATCTCCTGCTGTCATTTTCAAGGCATTGCCATCCTGGCTTTTCTTCACTTTCGTGGGCTTTTACGAAGTCTCTTTTGTGGGTTTTACTTAAATAATGATATTTCCGGGGTTTGTTTTATTTATTTATTTATTTATTTTTTTATTTTTATTTTATATGTATAAGTATATTGCCTGCATGTGTGTAAGTGCACTGGTGTTGTGTAATGCCCTTGGAGGTCAGAAGAAGGCGTCGGATTCCTTGGAACTAGAGTTACAAACAACTGTTAGCCGCCATGTAGGTGCTGGGAATTGAACCTGGGTCCTCTGTAAGAGCAGTCAGTGCTCTTAACCACTGAGCAATCTCTCCAGCCCCTTTCCTGGGTTCTAAATATACCTGTATAATTTTCATGTTGTGGCTGTTGCTTTAAAAATTTCATGAACATTCCCTCAGCAGGACGGACTCCTGGGAAGCTCTGTTTGTGGCCTGTGTCCAGCACTCTGGTGACACTTCCACATAGGCTCTCAAGGGTACTGTGGACTCAGCATGCTCCAGTGGGCTGTATGGTCATTTTCTTCTCTACCCTCTGCTACTGAAATTCCTGCCTCTCCAAACACATCTGCTGTGACCAGGCTTTGAAGGTAGGTCCTGGGATCCAGCCAGCCAGCTTCTCCTTAATGGCCTGCAGCCAAGAGTCCTCCAGAGCTGTTGGTTTTTCTAACCATCTCCTGCTTCCTGCAGTCATCCAGGTATGCTTTGTCTGCCTCTAGCCTTTCCACCTCTTCCCCCTCCCCAACTGGAGTCAGAAAGAAGGTTCTAGAATATGGATGTGATGGTATCAACTCTGCTTCAAAACCTACTGTGATGTTTTTGTGATAAAAGCCAAGTTCCTTGTCTAGGTCACAGGTCCTATTACCTTGAACCCTTGTGAGTTAGTCCCCCTAAGCTGAGCAGCTGACCCCCTCCTCGGTGCTCAGCACTTCTTGATGTGTAGAGAGGCACAGCTTAGTCACCAGGATGCAAGGGTTCTTTAGACACACACTGCATTGCTGTTTTCCTAGTCATTTTCTGCTGTATTACCTCTGTTCTTCCTGCAGGGGGCAAGAGCTCCCAGGCTTCTGCTCTTTGGAGCCACTTCAGTACCTGGCACACATTAGGAGCTCCTAGATTGTCAATCAAAGGCACCATGCCACCTATGAGGCACTGGGTGAGTGAGAACATGCTGCTGTTAGGTGGAATACCCATTGTGGGGATGGAAATTTGAGTTAGACCAGAGCTTGCCCTCAGGGGAAACACATCTGACAACCAACCCAATATGAAATGGGCACAGGTCTCATTCAGGCTGAAGAGCCATGTCTTGTTATGACTTTCCTGTTTGCCACTGCTCAATTCTTTTCATGTCTGGAAACCATTAGAATGGCCTTTCTGTTTCTCATGGATCAGTCTTGGGTCTCAAAGGACACCAGCACCTCTACACAAGTAGTTGACACAAGAGAGCCAGCCGAGAGGGAGGGGAGTAGAAAGAGTCTGGATTCCTTAGACACTTTGAACATGGGGTCATTGCAAGACATGGAGGAACCAAGCCTGCAAGTGATTTTTCTATGTAGCCAAAGAGTCAAGAGGAAGAAACGCTAGGAAGCGTATATGCCAGGGGCCATGTGATGACACAGGCCCGTGTTTCTCTTGTATTTGTGGATATATGGGGGCTGGCTCATTCTTTCAAAATAGATGTGGTATAAAATCACCATGCAAAGGGTTAGAGGAATATCCTGTCCCAGGCATGCACATAGAGACCCAATACTTATAGACAAGTGAATGGGACTTCCTGATGGTGGAAAGAATCTTCCAGCTCTGTTGAATCTCCTATTATTTCCTTGAATGCCCAAGGTCTCCATCACATTCCATTAGAACTATTTGGAGTTGATTTTTCTGGCTATTTCTCCCAAGTGACATGGTATCATCTATAGCTCAAGACTTTTCTTTATGCTCAGCTTCGTTTAATCATAGCCAAGGGTCCCCTAGTTCATCAGGATCAATACCCTGACAGGATGCAATCCATTAGCTCAGGCAGCCAGCCAAAGGGTGGGCTTTGAGCATCATAGTGCCTAGGGTGACTGTGGCTTTGCCAGGCAGGAGTCTGTGTGCCTCACAGCACTGGCAAGGAGCCCTATGTGCCTTCAAATGACACCCATCCCACAGTTGTGGGAGTCTTGGCTATTTCCCTGGTGCACCTGTTTCCTCCGTGCTTTGTATGCTGAATCAGAATCGTGATGTTCGAAGGGCTCAGTACTCTTGGGCCAACTCATGTTGCTACCCCCAGACACTCCCTGGAGTGTCTTTCCTCATGGCTGTTCACCATAATTATATGGGTCTCATGCAATGGAGTGTAGGCCACTTTCCTTGCGGGAACAATTCTACACACATAACAGCCGATGGGTTCAGAAGATGCCCAGCATCCTCTGATGGATGAGAGGTGCAGGGCAGTGAACTTTCCCTGCTTGCGTGCTTTGCTTTTCAGATTCAGAAGACTTAACTTTCTCTTTTGATCTTTTCTTTTCCTTAAAATCTTAAATAAACTGTCTGAACAACTGCTGGATCACTCCAAAATATCAAAGTCCTTTAGAGTTTTGTTTTGAGTTTCCTCTAAATTTAGGATCTTCTGTAATTTTAGTCTTCTCTTCAACGTGCTTTTCTTAAGTTTTTATTTTTATTTTTTGACAGGATCCCAATATGTAGCCCTGCCTGGCCTGGAACTCACTCTCCTTGAACTCGGAGATTTGTCTGCCTTTGCATCCTGAGTGCTAGGATGACAGGTTTGTGCTACTATGCCCAGCTTTTCTTAGTCTTTTGTAGGCTTTGTTGTTATGAATTCAGCAGACTCAAAGTCTTGAGAATTTTGCCTTTATTTGTGTCCCAGTTAGTCTAATGGTATAGTGACTTGGAATTAGACTATCTGGCGCTCTTCTTTCCTCCTCCCCCTCCCCTTCCCCTCCTCCTCCTCCCCCTCCCCCTTTTTCCTCCTCCTCTTCCCCCCTCCTCCTTCTCTTCCTTCTTCTCCTTCTTGTAGCTCCAAGTATTGAATCCAGGGCCTCCATATGCTAGGCAAACACTGAGCTATATTCCTAGTTTAGGATTCTTCCTTTTTATTGGTTGTGTGATATTGAACCACTGGCTTAACTTCCTGGAGAGTCAAGTTCTTCATCTGTAATGGGGTGCTGATATTTCATTAGGTGACTGTGAATATCAAACGTGCTGTAATATTGCTGGTAAAGTGCTTAGCGGGGCACTAGGCCCACTGCAGGACCACTTCTCATTTTATTTGTTTGATATCAAATGGTCACAATAGGGAGAGATGAGAGCCGTCTGCCTAAGTTCTGGGAGTGGACTGAGGCCATTCAAGGGGCAAGAGAGCCCAAAGTTAGACTAGTGATGTAGCTCTGCACCCTTCTCTACAATCTCGGCAAGCTCTATTATCTCCCCAACCCTGTACCCTTGCCAAGAAAATTGGTGGTGTAAGAATTCATGAAGCCATGCCCCTAGAGGAGGTGACCCGGGGCTGAGGCTTAATGATACTCCAAAACTTGCAAAACTGAGGAAAGGCGCTGTGATTAACTGCTTGTACTTTCCACTCTGCTTACACTTGCTTTTCTTCCCCTATGAAACTAGACAGCAGCAGGACAGCAGTAACATGTATCGACTGTGTGCTCAGAGCTTAGAACGTGCTATTAAGGTGCCTCTTGTGTTAAAGAAAGCCCGCAGGGAAGAGACGGAAAAAGCGGTGGCCATTGTTAATCCTCTGGTGAGGTCTTTGCGGCTCTTTCTTTGACCGCTCCATGAAGTACTGATTGTTGTCATTTGGGGAGGCAAGTCTATAACTTGGTGCTTATGTTACAGTGCTCCTGATTTCTTCTCCTTGATTTCCTTTGTTTTTAATAGATTCTATTTGTCCATTTTCTTTGCCGTTTTCATTCATCTATCCGTTTAGAGCTGTTTCTTAGATCCCCTGTCTTTTGTTTCTTTTTTGAGAAAGTATTTTATTATTTTTATTTTATGTATATTAGTGTATAGCCTGCATAAGTGTAAGTGCACTCGTATCGTGCAATGCCTGAGGAAGTCAGAAGAGGGTGTCAGATACTGTCGAACTGGAGTTACAGATGGTTGTTAGCGGCCATGTGGGTGCTGGGACTTAAACCCAGGTCTTCTGCAGCCACTGCTCTTCACTAACCCCTGTCTTTTGCTTCTAACACTATGACTTCTTTCTTGGAATTCATGGAGCACTAAAGAGGAAGGACCTTCAAAATGGAGGTCCCTGTTCCTCTGGACCTGGGTTCCTCAGCTGAATGTATAAGGGGTTGAAAAAGACAGCTAGGGTTTCTGATCTCTTGTTACTCTGTAGAGAGTGAATCCTGACTTCGCCAGTACTGATTTGCTTCCTTTTCTAATTTGATCTTTGGCAGCTGTCTCCAAAAAGTCTGTCCTAGATTCAGGGGACACTGCTATTGATTATGGCCAGCCACTTTTGTTAAGACTTTAAGAAGATACATTGCGGGCTGGAGAGATGGCTCAGTGGCTAAGAACACTGGTTGTTCTTGCAGAAGACCCAGGTTCAAATCCCAGCACCCACATGGCAGCTAACAACTGTCCGTAACTCCAGTTCCAGGGATCCAACAGCCTCTTCTGTCTTCCGCAGGCATTGCACAACACAGATGCACTTACCTACACTCAGGCAATGCACACATACACATAAAATAATAAATAAAATATATTTTAAAAAAAAGAAGATACATTGCATGCTTGTGAGGCTGATGTAGAATTGCCCGTGTGATTTTAGGGTTTTTAAATGGATGGCCATAAGATTTCCTTCATGGAAATAATGCTGAAATTTGCTTATTAAGGAGTCATTCTCATCATTTCAGACTTCCTTCAGATGTCAAAACAAAAAGCTCAACAGAAAGTTTTAAGCACTGAATGCTGTCAGTTGTTTGTATCTTTGTGTAAATAAGTCTTGATCTTTCCCCAGCTAAGTTTTGCAAAGTCACCGATAGAGGAAAGAGTATGAATTCAGAGTGGACCCTCTCACCTGGGGATCCCTAATGGAGTCCCTTTCCTCTGTGAGCCATGAGTCTGCTGTCTGGGTCCCTCCCTCACTAGTTCTGACTATCATGTCTTCGCCAAGAGCTTCTTATGTCTGCGTCCGATTCTTCTGATGCTTTGGCTTTTTATTGCAATGATCCTGTTTGAGAAAGCATGGCATACATAGCATGCAAAGGCGTGGTGGTGCACACCTTTAATCCTAGAACTTGGGAGGCAGAGGCAGGTGGATCTCTGTGAGTTCAAGGCCAGCCTGGTCTACATAGTGAGTTCTATGACAGTTGGGGCTACAGGGAGACCCTGTCTCAAAAAGACCAAAAAAAAAAAAAAAACAAAAAAAAAAAGGGAATGATTCTATTATGAAAATTAAGTTCGATGTTTTGGAAATTTTTTTCATTAAGTGTGAGCAACTATTTATGAGCAACTATGTTAGAAAAAAATGAACTTTTGGAAGGCTCTGTGCCCAGATTGCTTTCTGTCCTACCTTTGAAAAACATATATTTATTAATTTTAAAATTTTATCTTATTTTATGTATATGAGTGTGTATATAAGTACACCCAAGTCATACAGTGTCCTCAGAGGACAGAAGAGGACATCAGATCCCCTGGAGCTGTAGTTAGGAATAGTTGTTAGCTGCCATGTGAGTGCTGGGACTTGAACCCAGGTTTTCTGCCAGAAGAGTCAGTGCTTCTAACCACTGAGCCATCTCTCCAGCCCCTTATTTATTATTTAAAATTTTTATGTATAATAGTGTTTTGCCTGACTGTAAGTGTACCACATGCGTATAGTACCTGTTGAATCCAGGAAAGAGTATCAGATCCCTGGAACTGGAGTTACATGTGGTTGTTATCTGTTATGTAGGTGCTGGGAACTGAATCCTGGTACTCTGGAAGAAAAACAAGTGCTCTTAACTTCGGAACCATCTCCCTGGTCCAAATATGAGCTTTTTTTTTTTTTCCCAAGACAGGGTCTTGTTAGAACCCAGCTGGCCTAGAACTTGCTATGAAGACCAGGTTGGCCTTGATCTCACACAGATCCATCTGTCTCTGCCTTCCTCGTGCTGGAATTAAAGGTGTGCACCACCACATACTGTTCTATTTTTGAAAAATGAGCAAGAAATCATAGAAGACATATTATTGGCCTGGCTTATAGGGGAAAATTTCACAGATCCCATCCCAGTGGATCCATATGAAATTCTATAAAAAAGGGACCAATACAAGTACACTGGGTTTTAAGTTACATACAATGCTGAAGTCTTTTTTTCCCTGAGATGTGGTACCTGGATCAGTGGCATTGACCTCACCTAAGTACCAGATACACAGAATCAGAATCTGCATTCTATGGGCTGGGGATATAGCTCACTGGTGGAGCACTTCCCATGCGCGCGCGTGTGTGTGTGTGTGTGTGTGTGTGTGTGTGTGTAAGACTCTCGATCCCCAGAACTGCTGCACACAAGCAAGCACACAAGCAAGCATGCTAGAAAGCAAGCAGTCTAATAGATCCCCACATGGCTGGCATGCACAGTCAAGTTTGAGATGGTCTGGCTCAAGCTATATAACTATTAGTATGCTCTGAATACAAAATGTTCCCCACAAGCTCATGAACATCTGGTCTCTACCTGGTAGCTCTATTTTTGGAGGTGGGGCCTATTTGGAGGAAGTGGGCCCCTGGGGTTTTGACTTTAAAGGTTATACCTGTCCTCCATCCTTTCCTCTCTATTTCTTGTGCACCATGAGGTGAACAGCCTCTGCCACATGTTCCCACTGCCATGATGTTCTGCCTCACCACGAAGGCCAGAAGGAACAGAGTACAGACGTGGACTGAAACCTCTGACACCTTGAGCTAAAATGATTAATTCTTGTCTCTAAGTTGGCTTTCTCAGATATTTGGTCACAATGATGATAAACCTGACCAACACAGGCATCATTAAAAATATTTTCCTTTTTCATAGCAGTTTTAAGTGCACAGAAAATTGAGTGGAAAGGACAGAAAGATATTCATATGTCCCCCACGCCTGTCTACTGCCAGCATTCTGTACTACAGTGGTGTGTGTGACTGTTGTGATGGAGTCTACACTACCCAAAGCCGTCAGTTTACATAGGGCTCTTCTGCTCTCTACACCATGCTGGCTTTGACAACTGTGTAATGACATGCATCTCCTATTATAGTGCTGTACAAAATAGTTTTACTGCCTTAAAAATTCTCTGTGTTCTATTTATTCCTTCCTGTCTTCTAAGTATCACTTTTTTTTTTTGAGACAGGGTCTCCCTGTAGTCCCACTTGGCCAGGAACTCACTATGTAGACCAGGCTGGCCTCAATCTCACAGAGATCCACTTGTTTCTGCCTTGCAAGTGCTGGGATCAAAGGTGTGTGCCACCACTCCCGGCTTTAGGTATCATTTTTTTTTTTTTTTGTTGTTGTTGTTGGTCTTTTTGAAATAGGGTCTCCCTATAGCCCCAGCTAGCCTGGAACTCACTATGTAGACCAGGCTGGCCTTGAACTCACAGAGATCTGCCTGCCTCTGCCTCCCAAGTTCTGGGACTATAGGCATGCATCATCATGCCTGGCTAGGTATCACTTTTTTTTTGGTCTTTTTGAGACAGGGTCTCCCTGTAGCCCCAACTGTTGTAGAACTCACTATGTAGACCAGGCTAGCCTTGAACTCACAGAGATCTGCCTGCTTCAGCCTCCCGAGCGCTAGGATTAAAAGCATGCGCCACCACGCCCGGCTTGGTATCACTTTAAAAAAATTATTTATGATTTTTATTTATGTGTATGCATGTATTGCCTGCATGTAGGTAAGTGCACCTGTGTTGTGCAATGCCGGTGGAAGACAGAAGAGGCTGTCAGATCCCCTGGAACTGGAGTTACGGACAGTTTTTAGCTGCCATGTGGATGCTGGGATACGAACCCGGGTCTTCTGCAAGAACAGTCAGTATTAACTGCTGAGCCATCTCTCCAGTCCCTGGTATCACTTTTTAATGTTGTAATTTTAACTTGATTTTCCAAGTATTCCTCTGGTGTCAGGTAAAGAGCTTCTGCTCTCTGGGTACCCTTGAGTGCCAGAGAGAATTACAGAGGAGGAAATAATGTGGAGAAGGTGTCAGTGAAGGCACTTTGGCTAGCAGAAGACTGGTCCCTCTGAAGATGTCCATGCCCTATTTCCCAGAATCTATGACTAGTTATATATATAACAATGTGGAATTAAGGTTACAGACAGAATTAAGGTTGCTAATAATCTGACCTGGAAATAGGGAGAGTCTCCTGGATTATCTAGGTAGGTAGGCCTAGGTAATCAACAGGGTCTTTTAAGTGGATTAGAGGGTGGCTGGAGTTCAAGGTGAGGCAAAGATTTCAAGGTACTTTACCATTGGCTCTGGAGGTGGAGGTCAGGGCACGAACCAGGGACTGTGGGTAGTGTCCTGAGGCTGGGAATGGGAAGGAAATAGATTCTCCCATAGAGCCTCAGAAAGAACACAGCCCTGCTGACACCTTACCATAGCCCAGTGAGACCCATTTCATTCTTCTGACCTCCAGAACTGTAAGATCATGATTGTTCTGTTTTAAAGCAGCATGTCTGTGGTAATTTGTTCCAGTGGTAAAAGGAAATGAATCCATACACTGTTGTGAACTTGTCGTTTTGCTCAGAGCCATCCCTGAGCATGTTGACACCTGTTATTTACATACACAGTCAAGTCTTAAATACATTCATTGAAAAATGGGGTGGGTTCTTGATATTTTAAGCTTTAATGAAATACACAACACTAAAACAACCCCATAGGTAATATTTCTTTGCTAATTTGGAAGACATTGGCAGGTTCTACATGTCCCTAGGTCCCCATTAAGTATGTTGATAGCCATTGGGCAAGCCTGCCAGAAGTTTCTACTTGAAAAGATGCCAAGTGAATGGATAAGCATGCTTCCGGTTCAAGCTTCTGTTGGATAGCTACAAACACAGAAGGTGGACCCAGGTCCTTGTATTGGAATGCGAGACCATCACCTTTTGCATCTCTTGGGCTATGCGCCTGTATGGCATCTATGCTTATTAAACGGTCCCACAGCTATCAGGCAGACCACGGCTTCCAAATGCAGACCTCTGAAGGTCTTCACTTCCACATAGAACCCGTGATTCATGGAGGGGAAAAGGAGACATTAATTGGGGCTGCAACTAAGGTCACCCCCTCTCCCACCCCATGCTAATGTTCTTCCATGGGGCCAAAAGAGCAGCTGTAAAGCGAGCGGCTGCCTGTGGTACACGCTCAGCCTTGCTTTTTAAACACACATTTCCTCCTGTGTTAGTGCATTATCTGGCTGACCTGTTAATTAGTCCTCTGGTCCTGGTAAGTCTGTTTTACTTACAGGCTAGAATCTCTATTAGCACTCCCGTAATGGCAGTCACTAGGTTTTGCTCATTGTGTTTTTGCTATGCAAGAATAAGTGGAGAGTTCTTGCCATTTCTTTTTAAGGGGGGGAACCCCACAAACACAAAGAATGTAGCTCTGGGTGTCAGCTCTGGGCCATGTCTTGGAAAACTTGATTAGGTCCAGTGGATGACTGACTTTCTCTCATGAAGTGACTGTAAAAACTTTCTTCTGTTAGAGCTTCTCCCTGGGGACTTGTTGGCAGAGAGAATGGAGTCGCTCAGCAATAATACATTTCCAAGTTATTATGCCAGTGGAGTTCTGAGAAATACTGGGATTTGAGAGAATGTTTTTATGACAGGCCAAAGTGCTAAAAAAATAACCAAACTAGTGCAATCTCCAGACACAATCAACATTTCAGTCTGCTGAAATTTGGTTGACTGAAAGACGACTTGCTTACTTAGGTTGTATCCCAAGACAAAGGCAATGAACGATGCATGTTCACATCCAAAGGCAGGTGGACAAAACCTTCTTTCTCAGAGAAATGTGGATTCCTGTGATTTATAGAAAGTTTTGCCGTGCTCAGACCTCTAAGTTCAAGGCCAGCCTGGTCTACATAGTGAGTTCCAGGCCAGCTGGGGCTATAGGGAGACCCTGCCTCAAAAAGACCAAAAAAAAAAATTTTTTTTTTTGCCATGCTTATGTCTCATTGACATCTGGAAGAACGTGATTAGTTGTTAAAGCCAATGACTTGCTGTTCTGGGGAGGCTAGATGATGGGGTTATTTATGTTTCTTTAAGCAGAGGGAGGAAGCTCCAAGTGTGGAAGGAAACTCAGTGAAGTCTCAGCTGATGGGCTCTAGACATGGCATGGAGCCTTCGGTTTGGAAAATGGATGTGCACATCCATCCATTGAGTAGAAAAGCCACGCTGAGTCTGAAGTCTAGAGGGTGCAGGTGGTGGAGCCTCCTCATCAAATTCTCATCAAAAGCTACTGAAGCTCTTATGGGACTTTGCTACCTAGCTGTGGAGTTGGGTCATTGACTCATTTGATCTCTTCTGAGGTCAGGATGTAAGGTTGGTTAGTTTTATTGACTAGTTCATTAGCTATTGTTGAGGACTTAATAAAGACTAAGTCATGATTGTGCTTAATAGAAAAATTAAAACAGTTGCATGTGCTTATTCTGACTTGTTTTCTGGGGAGGGGAAAGAGAATCAAACCTTTTGGGTTTACAGTATTCTTGATTCATTCATTCACTCATCCATGTTCATTCATGTATGCCTGTGTACATTCATTCAACAAACATTTATACATTTTCACTGTAAATTTTGGGTACTGTGGCATTCAGTGGTTGAGCAGTTCAAATCCTTCAGAAAACTAACTTGCTGGTGGATTAGGAACAAGAGCTTGTGACAGGAACAGGAAGAAGCCATTATGAAAGGCCTGGGATGATTTGGCTGGCTTCCATTATGTAGGTGCAAAGCTTTGGATGGGATTTCAATTAGCAGTGCCGTCAATGACATTAAGCACTGAACCTTGTCCCAGGCACTTTGGGTGAACAAAAAAGTTATTGTGACCTAATGAATGGGAACAAGATGTTTCTTCCACTACCAGGGAGTGCGATTAAGGGGTCATCATCATTAATAAGGCATGCAAGGAGCAGGGAATGAGTACCTTTCCTGCTAGGGGGTTAAAATACACTCTTTCCTCTAGTATATTTCAATTTTTCACTGCACCTGTAATCTGCATATGTGCCAGACTTTTTACTTACGTTTTTGGAGGGTGGAGGGAGGTCAATCAGTGTGATGGGGGTACAGATGTATAAACAGTAATTCATTTTCAGGGACTGGATAGAATCTTTTGCTGAACTTGTATTAGGTGCTTGGACCATGCAAAGTGATAAGCCATTTTCCACCTGGGATATGACTGCCTCTGGGAGTGCATGGGAATGTTACAGGGATATGAGCAGCTCCATAGAAATAGATTTCCCAACTCTCAGCTTCTGCAGTTACCTAGTGCTGAACCATCTGGCCATAGTTTATCCATGATTTCAGATTTTCTTTTTCCTTCCTTCCTTCCTTCCTTCCTTCCTTCCTTCCTTCCTTCCTTCCCTCCCTCTCTCTCTCTCTCTCTCTCTCTCTCTCTCTCTTTCCACAGGCTATAACCCCAGAAGGCTTGGAATTTACCATGTAGATCAGGCTGGCCTCATCTCACAGAGATCTGCCTGCCTCTGCCTCCCAAATGTTGAGATTAAAGGTGTGTGCCACTGTGCCCGGGCAACTTTCCTTTCTTATTTACCTCTTTTCTACATTATAAAAAAACCCACTTCCTCTCATTAGCCTTGGATTTTACTATGGTATGTTTCCGTAGGTGAGAGAATACTGTCAGGACACTTTTAAAAGGAAGACGTTAATAATGCATTGCTGCTTAGGGTAGGATTCCTTAAGACCAATGCAAAGAGAACTTCTTTAAGGAATATCGAACAAAATGACATCTTCTTTAAATGGCATGCTCACAATAAAGATCTGATCCATCCATTCCTTCATCCACCTACCCACCCACTCATCCATCCATCCATCCATCCATCCATCCATCCATCCATCCATCCATCTATCCATCCAGAATAGAGGAAATTATTCTGGGTATTTATATTCACACTTGTTTCAATTAACAAGGTCAAATTAAAGTTTTTCTGATTTAAGCAACTTTGATTTGGTAATTGGGGTAGAAATCAGGTTTGGATTTCCAAACTTCATTTTCTTTCTTTTCCTTTCTTTCTTTTCTTTCTTTCTTTCTTTCTTTTTTTCTTTCTTTCTTTCTTTCTTTTTGGTCTTCTTGAGACAGGGCCTCCCTGTAGCCCCAGCTGTCCTGGAACTCACTATGTAGACCAGGCTGGCCTTGAACTCATAGAGATCCGCCTGCCTCTGCCTCCAGAGTGCTGGGAGAACCAAACTTCATTTTCTAAATAAGCTACATGGGAGACATTTTCCACAAGTTGAAGCTAAATCTTCAGGTTCAAGACTATGTTAAAAAACATGTTTAACTCACCATATATCTAATATGCCAGGAAAATTTGGGGCTTTAACTTGAGACCATGACTCAGAAGGGAATATATTCATTGTAATGGTTTTCCTTTTTACTTAGTCATTTAAGAGTTAAGAGAGTTAAGTCTGCAAGATTTTTTTTTCCCAAGAATTTCTTACCCACAATCAAGATTTGTAAGTGTAGTATCCATGACTTGAAGGTTTAATTTATATTACTTGGATTGCTGGAAAGTATTAGGTAGCCTCTGACAGTGGACAGTGTCAAACACTTCTGGTCCCTTCTCTCAGTCTGTAGTTATGATATAACTTACTGGGCAAGGCAGACCAGTAAGTTGATTAATCTTGCCTTCCTTAGCCTGCAAGCTTATCCTTTATGCATTGAACTATGAAGCCAGGCTTGAGGGAGCTCCTGGCCAACTCAGTTGCTCATAGTTACGCCTATTCGTTCAGTCATTTTTCATCCTGATGTGTGCTGGTAGCTCTTCTTATGGTACCCAGGGTCTTACTTTTATGACTCACTGAAGATAGCTGAGCACTGATGTAACCTTCTCGGAGACAAAGAATCAGGGGCCAGATCTGCAAGACAGAATCTTAACGTAAAGGGGGAGCTCTTGCCTCTTGCTCCTCTGCATTTCCTGGATGGAAATTTCTTTTTTAGAGCAAGTTCCTATGTGATGCTCTGAAGGTCTTCCTTCATGGTCAAGGGCTTGCATACTCCATACAGGGGTCCTGTTGAGGAGAAATGTGAGGCAGATCACCATACAGGGTGCTGCTGTGGAGCTGAGTGTGTCAGGAGGAAGGGCTATGTCTGCTCAGCTCACAAAAATGCACAGTCTGGCTAAATCGTACCTGAGTACCTGAGGTCAAGCCTCCAAACAGATGGGAGGGAATTCTCCCAATTTCCATTCTGTTGCTCTTGGTTCACTTTTCGCCTTATCTTTTTTGGTTTGAAAATATCATTCATTCTGATAAGCTAAGGATTTGGCATGGGACCTCTCTAGGTCCCCTCCCATAGGAGGGGCATGTGGGGGAGTAGACCTTTTACTGTTGTTGAGAGACAGATTTGTTTTCTTGCCTCTATTAGATGGTTTATGGAGGACTAGCTCTGCCTATTCAACTAAAAATAGTGTGTTCTCTGTATAAATGGGTAAAGACTTAGCATAAGAATTATATTAAAAAAGCCAATAGAGGGGCTGGAGAAATGATTCAGTGGTTAAGAGCACTGGCTGCTCTTGTAGAAGATCTGGGTTCAGTTTCTAGCACCTACATATGGTTAGCAACCATCCATAACTCCAGTTCCAGGGGCTCTGATGCTCTCCTCTAGTTTCTGTGGGCATTGCATGATACCGGTGCATCTACATACATACATGTAGACAAAACACTCATGCACATAAAATAAAAATGAATTAAAATTTAAAAAGTAAGACAATATCACTTTTTTTTGGTGTTTATAAGATGGGTTTATCGAGGGGAGGAGATCACTCTGAACGTGGGCAGCAGGCACCATCCCACAGCCTGGGTTCCCAGGGGAAAGTCAGCAGAGCACCAGCATTCATCTCTTCCTGCTTCCTGACTGCAGACTCAGTGTGACAGCCACCTTGCACTCCTGCTGCCAGGAGAAAAATCCATGGAAGATGTGTTTTGTTATTCCTGTTTTTCAAATGAACAACAATGACAGCTAGTAAACTATTAAGGCAGGGCTGAATAAGTATACATTTGAGAGGAAATAAAAATGAAATTTATCTGGGAATCAACTGCATCGCATGCACTAGGCCCTCTGTTTGATCCCTAACACAATTGAAATAAGAAAAGAAGTAGAAAAATACTGGGCTACATAGACTCTATCTCAAAAAGATAAATACAGATTATAAAAAGTATATTCTGAGCTGGGCATGGTGGCACCAGCACTTGGTGGTACCAGCACTTGGGAGGCAAAGGCAGGCAGATCTCTGTGAGTTCAAGGACAGCCTGGTCTACTAAGTGAGTTTCAGGACAGCTGGGGCTACAGGGAGACCCTGTCTCAAAAAGACCAAAAAAAAAAAAAAAATTCTGAGGAGATAGTTCAATCAGGATAATGCTTACCATGCCAACACCAAGACCTGAGTTCAATCCCCAGAACCCATATTTAAAAAGTAGGGTGTGGTGGCTCTCACTTGTAACTGGGGTGACAGAGAGGTAGATTCCTGGAACTCACTGGCCATCCAGCCTAGCCTGCTTGATGAGCTCAAGGCCAGTAAGAGACCCTGTCTTAAAAAAAAAAAAAACCAAAACAAAACCCTAGGTGTAGGCCAGCAAGATGGATTAGCAGGTAAATGTACTTGCCATCAAGCCTGACAACCAGAGTTCAATCACTAGAACTCTTATATGGTAGAAGGAGAAAACTCCAAGTTGTCCTCTGATCTCCACATGTATGCTCACATACATATATACAAATACATATACACTAAATAAAGTTTTTTTCTCAGTTAAAACATCTATTAAAAAAGTGATATATAGAAAATCACTTTTTTAATAGATGTTTTTTAAAAATTATTTATTTAATAACCACATGATTAGAAGAAGCATTTAATTACAGCATTGACATATTCAATAACAATTTCCAGAGCAAAGATGCATCTCTTTCAAAATTGGCTGTAAATTTTTAGGTTCACAGTTGAATTAATATAGTTATACAATAATGAACTCAGTATACTATAAGACATAAAATTGAATGAGGTTTTAACCTTTAATAAAGATCTCTTTTTCATTTTAAAATATACTGTTTCATACAGAAAAACTTTTTTTTTTTTTTTTGAGACAGGGTTTCCCTGTAGTCCCAGCTGACATGAACTCACTATGTAGACCAGGCTGGCCTTGAACTCACAGAGACCTGCCTGCCTCTGCCTCCTGAGTGCTGGGACTAAAGGTGTGTGCCACCACACCCAGCTAGAAAAACTCATTTTTAATGCTACTAACACTTAGATGTTTGCACATGCATCTCTAATCCCTATGTATCTGATCATTACTAGTTACAGTCGGTTACTTTCTGAGATCCTTGGTACCTGAGCATGGATATACAATAATCAGGTAGATTTCAATGGTAATGTTTTTTACCTCTACTAATTAACATGAAGCGAATTTTTATGCTTCTTCCTCAAATATAACTCATTTTTTAAATTTGTTGATTTGTGTGTGTGTATTTCATAAACAACATCCCAAACAATCTTATTCATCTATATACCCACATCCTAAATGGCATCCTCCCATAGCCTCCCCGCCCACTGGAACCCATAGACTCTGTCATCCCTGTTACTGTCCACTGTGTTGTCAGTGCTCCCAGCCTTTCCCCAGTGCTTGTCCATGCGCTGAGTCTAGTCAGCCTGTGTAGAGCTCCTTGTTTTAGGAGATCAGCTGTTCTCATCTAGCAGCAAACAGTTGCTCTTTTTCTTTCTTCTTCTTCTTTTTTTTTTTTTTTTAAGGCCAATAGGCTGGGAATATTTTCTTCCTCATTCTGTGTCTTCCATATTTCTTTTTCTTCTGTCTGTTGATCCCTGGATTAATTTTGTAAGCAGGATAAGCTAGACCTAACATCTTCTACTCCTAATAAAATAAAGGATTTTTTCCCTGATGAATAGGTATGATCAGGATGGAACCAAATAGTTTTTTATTCTCCAAGAAATGGATGAAAGTTCTTTAGTTTCAGTGAGTGAAGGAATTAATGCAGGCATATAATATTCAGAATTTCAGTTAAAATTTATTTATTTATTTTATTTGTACTAGTGTTTTGCCTGCATGTATGTAAGTGTACCACATTTGTGCAATGTCTGCAGAGACTAGAGGAGGTACAAGCTCCCATGTAACTGGAGTTACAGAAGGTTGTTAGCAACCATGTGGGTGCTGTGAACTGAACCTGGGTTCTTGCAAGAGCAGCCAGTACTCTTAACTGCTGAGCCATCTCTCTAGTCTCACCCCCTTCCTTTTTTTGGAGACAGGGTCTTGATAGGTAGCCCAGGCTGGCCTTGAACCTGTGATCCTCCTGCTTCAGTCTCCTGAGTGCTGGGATTACAGTCGTGCACCACCATACCTAGCTTCAGACTATATATATATAACTTTTATTTTATGTGTATGCATGTATTGCCTGCATGTAGGTAAGTGAACCCATGTTGTGCAATGCTGGAGGAGGACAGAAGAAGCTGTTGAATCCCCTGGGACTGGAGTTACAGACAGTTGTTAGCTGCCATGTGGGTGCTGGCATTCGAACCCAGGTCTTCTGCAAGAACAGCCAGTGTTCTTAACTGCTGAGCAGTCTCTCCAGCCCCATGTTATATTTTTAAACTGCTGAAAACATGGCCTTTGTGAATATAATGTAGTTAGCTAACAGATTTGTTCAGTGAACCAAAAATTAAGACTTTAGCATTCTTGATCTCGTGAGTTTCCGGATCCTTGTTTCTATTTTCTCTCTTGTTCAAGCAAAGATTGAACTGTGTTACTATGTTAACACCAGATCCCGAGATACTGTTCTTGCAAGTCACCCATTGAAGAAGGAGAGACCTGCCAACAGGCTGCCTGCTATGAAACACAGCTCTATCCTCGCGGAAACCTTGAGATGCATAGATAAAGGATTTGGGAGAAATGTACTGTGCTGTTTCAGGCTGTCAGGCAAATTCGTGTTCTGTGAAACGGTTGGATGACAGTGTCTCGGGAGAGGTTTCACGGCTGCTAAAACCTCTCCCAAGAGTGACGTTGGAAGAGAACCCAGGCCTGGCTCCTGACCAAAATGGCCATCCCGCCAGCAACCACTGAAATGCGCTGCTGGAGGAGACTTCCTGCCTGACCTAGGAACTCCTGAGAGAGCAGAGACTGCCGGCTCAGGGCGCCTTCTCCAGGTTGCGTTGATGCAGGCTTCCTGGACTGTAATAAACCTGGTTAACAACTTGGCTAGAAGAGAATTGCCAACCCAGCAGAAATAAAACAGAGTAGCTTGAACAATCACTAGGAAAAGAAAGCTTTCTAATTCTATCAATTTTATTGAACTGTTTGCAACAGAGAATGGATCAAAAAGGAAGCCCCATTCCCTACCTTTGGCCTCACGTCGTTGCAAAGCCGAGCTCATGTGGCTCATGTAAGTGGCGGAGTCTGTCACTGGAGACCGCTAGGCTCACGTTCGTGGTCGGGAATGAATTCTTAATGTTCAGCAGAGGTGGAAAAAGCATGATGTTTCTGCCCCATAATGGAGCAATCAAACTGCAAGAGTGTGTGTTTATGTGTCTGAGGGTTTTAGAGGGAGGGGGAGAATGCACGCATGACTTCTATGAAGGCAGGGACGCTAGCCAGAGAGAAGCTTAATAGCTATTTAACCATTTTTAAACAAACCATAAAATCATATTGACCGAAGGCCTGCAGGGATTCTCTGTCTGAACATCTTCTAGGAAGTCGTTTCCCAAATGGAGGATTTATTAGGAAGACCCACGCATTGGAGTTGTCAAAGCGTCCGGTGGGCTCCATGTAAGCGTGCGATTCCAGCTTGGCCCTTGTTAATATGCTTATGTAACCCTCCCTGACAACAGCTGTCTGGGGTTTCTGCCCCAGAACCTTGAAGTGTTTCATGCTCTGTGCTCCGAGAGTCCCTGAGCCCCTACCAGAGGGGTAGCTGTCCGGCACCCCGAGGATGATATACTATCCTGTTGTTAGCGCAGCTTCGAGATACGTGGGAAAGAATTTCCAGAGACACCAGGGTAAGAGGCCCGGCCCTGTAGCTTCCTCATCCTGGCAGCAGGAGTGTTTCTGGAACAGTCTGTGCTGAACAAAATCCTAGTTTATGGAGAGTGTTTTGTTGATTCAGTCATAAAAACGTGACCTACAATATGTTTGCTGAGGAGAGTGTGCGCCGTTTCCTTTTTTATGTTGAAGAATTCGCCCCCTCTGCTTACACCCAGCTGCTCCTAAAGAAAAGGCCTTGATGAAATTCTCCTTGTTTCAAACTTTCTTTGCACTTTAGGGATTGAGGAAGTCCTTACTACAATGTCACATTTAATAAATTAGAACATGTAAATTTGGAAGGTGGACTGTGCATGACACCTGTGACTTAGGCGTAAGAACCCAGTTCACATTGTAGTTGGTAGCACTGTGGCCTTTAAAGACAAGCAGGTTCCACTCTCTATTGGATTGTCACCTTCTTTGAAAGAATGGGTCTTTCTGAGGGTCATTAAAAGGAAGAATCTTAACACGGGCACATTGTCTTGGATCACCAGTTTCCTTTTTAAAATTTTTTTTTTATTATTTTTTAAATTTTATGTGTATGAGTGTATTGCCTGCTTGTGTGTAAGTGCACCCATGTCATCTGTAACTCTAGTTCCAGGTGTTAGGTCCCCTGGAACTAGAGTTACAGATGGTTGTTAGCCAATATGTGGGTGCTGGGAATCGAACTTAGATCCTCTGCAAGAACAGCCAGCACTCTTAACTGCTGAGTCATCTCTCTAGCCCCCTGGAATTCCTTATATGAGAGGCAAACAGGAAAGGACAAGCGGGTATTACTATAGAGGCAGAGACCAAGTGGTCTGATCACAAATCAGGAGTGTAAGCATCTACCAGAAACTAGAAGAGACAAAGACTCTTCCCTAGAGCCTTTGGATAGAGTCTGAGTCTATTGATGTCTAGACTTTGGCTCAGTGTAATGATTTCAGACTTCTGCTCTCTGGATGAGTTTCTGCTGTTTTAGCCACCAAATATGTGATAATTTGTTTCAGCACCTGTAGGAAGCTAATACAGGTGCTATATTAATTTTATGTGAGATACAGCTATATCTATATGTGTACATGTGTATATGTACATACATTTTGTTTGTATATGTAGGTTTTGTACCCCTTATCCAAAATGCTTGGTTTCAGAATTCAATTCAATTCTTCTTTTAAAAAAATTTTTAAAATTTATTTTAATTTTATGTGTATGAATGTGTTACCTGCATGTATGTAAGTGCACCCATGTTGTGAAAAGCCTATGGAGGACAGAAGAGGGTGTCGGATCCCCTGGAACTGAAGTTTCGGTTGGTTGTTAGCTGCCATGTGGGTGCTGGGATTTGAACCCAGAGCCTTCTGCAAGAGCAGCCAGGGCTTTTAATTGCTGAGCCATCTCTCTAACTCCCCTTACTTTTTAATTTTTTTATTTTTGGAATATTTGTATATATATGGGTTATCTTAGGGATAAATCACAAGTGTAAACATAAAATTCATTTGTCTCATATATATCTTATACATATAGTTTGAAGGTAATTTTATGTGATATTTTAAATAATTTTGAACATGAAATAAATTTCCTGGTCTGGAATTTTCCACTGTGGTGGGTGACATGATGTCACTCAAGGTTGGGAACCAGGGAGATGTAAATGTAAAAAAAAATAACTAAATATTTTATTTATTCTATGTATGAGTGTATTGCCTGCATGCATGCAAGTGCACCTGTGTCATGCAATGCCCGTGTAGATCAGAAGAGGGTATCAGATTCCCTGGAACTAGAGTTACTAATGGTTGTTAGCCACCATGTGGGTGCTGGGAATCAAACCTGGGTCCTCTGCAAGAGCAGCCAATGCTCTTAACTGCTGAGCCATCTTTCCAGCTCCATCAAAAAAATTTAAAAAGAACACTGAGGGCCAGCCAGATCAGATAAAAGCTCTTGCCTCCAAGCCTGAGGATCTGAGTTCTGTCCCTGAGACTCACATAGTAGAAAGAGAAAACTGACTCCCAAAAGTTGTCTCTTGACTTCCATGCATGCATATATACTCATACAAAATAAGCAAGTAAATAAATAAATAAATGTAAAAAAAAATTAAAAAAGAGTACTTAGGGCCAGTCAGATGGTTGAACAGGTAAAGGTACTTGCCTCCAAGCCTGATGACCTGAGACCCACAAGGTGGAAAGAGAAAACTGATTCCCACAAGTTGTTCATTGACATCCAAATGTGCATTGTGGCACGTACCTACCCCCCTCCCCCAATAAATAAATAAAGGTGGTGCAATTTCTTTAAGGTTTTAGATTTTAGGGACATTTAGAGTTTTAGATTTTAGATCAGCTCCCCCCTTTCTCTCTCTCCTCTCTCTCTCTCTCTCTCTCTCTCTCTCTCTCACACACACACACACACACACACACACACACACACACACAAGACCACAGAGCTTCCAGTGTGCCCTCTTGTAAGTAGCACACATACTCACTGGAAGCCTTTCAGAGTTGTTCTTTTGAAGAACTTATTGGTTAAGTGCAAAGGTCAGACTACCTTAGGCTCACATGTATGATTTATTAGCTCTGTGATCTTGGTGAATTCAATAACATCTTTGGGACCTAGTTCTTTGAGGATTAAGTATATTAATCTGAGCAAAAGCAGAGGGCTGTCTAGAAGTCTTCCAAGGGCCGTGATGACTCTCTAGGCTGCAGTGACTATGAACAAGGCAGACTCTGACAACCATTCATGTCCATGGCATGAAGTAAGTGCTTTAAGAAGAGAAAGGGAAAGAAGTCCCTTTGCTGGGAGGCTTTATGGAATCAGGAAGGATACAGCAGCACTCAGGTCTAGACTTGGAGAATGGATAGGTTTCTGGTAGCAAAGTGAAGAACAGCCCATGCTGTTTCCATGATCTGGAAGGAAGGCTCGGGGGACACAGGAGACAAGGCAGGTGAGACAGGCCAGGACCTGACAGAGAAGGGTCCAGGTGGACCCCTCAGAATAGTTGTAGCTCTAACACAGCTGCAGCATGACCAATTAAGTCACAGGTAATTACCTGCCCTGCTAAAAGCTTGAGCAAATTCTTGGCACAGGTCACTTGGTGGAGTGGGAGAGAAGCAGTCCTCCACTTGGGAATGTTGGGTAAAGGAGTGGCCAGACACTCACCACCAGTCTGGCTGAAGTATTGCTTTGGGCCTGGCAATTCATGCCCAGGTTTTCCAGTAATTGGAGTGGCGCCTCTTTTATCTGCAAGAGAATTGTTTTGCCCTGCCTTCAATTGGAGCTTTGGAATCTGTGCTATTTAATGCATTAAAAGGCTCCCATTAAATAGGTAAGTTATGCCAGCGCCAGCAGGCTGGAACACACAGGATAAATGGGCTTTTTACAAAGTAGCAAGCCCATGTCTTGCACAGCTTGTTGAAGTTGGAATGTACACTGCAGTCAGCCTTCTGGGATTTTAGGTGTCTGCACATGTAGAAGTTGGGGGAAAGGCTTGAAAGATTTCAAAAGGGCCACTGGGGCAGGAGCAAGCTATTCTAGAATGGAAGGAATGAGGATGGCAAAGTAGTAGCTTGCAAGTTGACACATTCTGGCATCCAGAACTAAGCTGTTACGATGAAGCAAAGCACACCTGTGTAGACCTCTGATAATCTGGAGTTAGATGCAAAGGAAGCCTCCCACCTGCGGAGACATCAATTCTTTGTTACCTGGACAACATTGGAAGTAACTTGCTTTGTAACCCATTGGTAATGCTTCCTAGTTGGGCTGAGGTCTCAGAAGTGTGGCGGGGAAGGGAGATGAAGCCAGCCTTTGGCACCCTGACATGGAATTTGAAAAGGAAAGATTTGTCTCAAGTCACAGTGGATTTGAAATTCTGAACACAGAATCAGCGGGGTTTCCAGTGAGATGTTTTGAGTGGGAGGTAACTTTATTCCTTTCCTCTCTTAGCTATAGATAGGTGGGGAAAACAAAAGGCTTTATTTATGGTAGAGGTGGGAGCTTTGGAAGTGGAGAGAAGACACTTTTAGTAAAAATTAGGCTGAACTGGTGACAGTGGCTCTTGGGGGAAGCGCTGTGGGGAGCAGCCTTCCAGCACAAGGAAAATTAGAAGCTATTTCTAGCTCCTTCTTGGTTCTATTTACCTGCATTTGTCGTTTGCTCCCTTCTGACTCAGTCTTTCCTGATTGGCAGGTTTCTTGCTAATAACAGGATAGCTAATTCTAGAACAAATCTAGATATATACCCCGACTTAATGTTTTCCAGTTTTCAGTATGCTTTCAAACTTTCAGATTAGTTTTCTAGAAACCTTAATATACTATTAATACATGCAACAGCATAAAGATCACAATGATAGTGGGTGAAAGAAATCAACTAAAATGGGTCCATACTTTATCATCCCATTTATGTGAACTGGCATACACTAAAGAGAAAGCAGATCAGTGGTTACCTCAAAAGTGAAGAGGCTGGGAGGAGGAGGGACGTAAGGAAGAGACATGAAAAAGCCAAGAAAGGAAAGGGAAGAAGGGATGCAGGCAGGAAGGCCGGTAGGTAGCAGGCGGGCACCGAGGTTTGGATATCTTTGCTAGTTTGATTCTGGAGATGGTGTTATGATCTATCCATAGCTATATATAACTAGAATCAAATTCTATACTTCAAATATGTGCAGTATTTTATGTCACTTATACCTCAGGTCATTATAAACCAAACTTAGTTTTTTTTTTTTTTTAATTAATTGAGATAGGATCTCACTGTTACTCAGACTTCTAAACTCAAATAATCTTATGCTCCTACTTCAGTCTTCTGAGTGCTGGGCCACAGGTGTATGCTGCCTCACCTGGCTCAATCTTAGCTTCAAACTATCAACTGGTCACATACCAGTTAAGATGAGGGGGATAATGGGGTGGTGATGAAGTAGTGTGACAGGAGGATTGATAGAGCAGTTGTGCAGAGAAGTGACCTGCAGCACAGCTTTGGGAGACAGAGGATCAAGCTGTACATGACACTGTACCTGGCATGTAGAATGGCCGCCCATCCTTTTATTGACCTCATCGCTCTCTTCTTGGCCAGTTTCACATCCTCCATGGAAACAAGGGGAAACAGTTCATAAGTGAGAAAGCAGAATTCATTGGCCTGGAACCAGTAGACTTTGGCTTTCCATCTATGTTGCTACCCACACTTCTACCTGTATACTCTAGAGAGAGGAAAACAGGCAAAAACTCTAGGCCCCTATGTGGTCCTTACTTTTTGTCACTGATGCTCATACTTTGAGAAATGGGAGAAACAGCTAATCTCCAAAGTTATTAATCTAAATCTAGTAGATCAGGGTAGAAACATATAGGTATAGGGATTTTTTTATTCTGTGACTTTTCATTTATCCCCTGACAACTTGGTAAGTAGAACAGGCAGGCCAGGTCGATAATTGGCAGTAAGAGGATGAACAAGATGGAGATTGTCTCTCTTAGTATTTACTGTTGGAGGGCAGAGCGATAACTCAGATGACACTGTGAACACTCTGTATTTACAGGGGACTTTGGAACAACTAAGATGATAACTCGAATTTTAGGAGGGGTGCTAGGGGAAGCTTTCTAGTGCAAGATTCTGAGAAAAGAATCGAGTTTCACCTTATGAAAATATGGGCTGGAGAGATGGCTCAGCGGTTAAGAACACTGGTTGTTCTTGCAGAAGACCTGGGTTCTAATCCCAGCACCCATGTAGCAACTAACAA
>NW_008349068.1:3288787-3296950 GCF_000622305.1 Nannospalax galili | reverse complement strand
ACCCAGGTTCGAATCCCAGCACCCACATGGCAGCTAACAACTGTCCATAACTCCAGTCCCAGGGGATCCGACAGCCTCTTCTGTCCTCCGTGGGCATTGTACGACACGGGTGCACTTACCGACATGCAGGCAATACACGCATACACATAAAAAATAAAAATAATAAATATTTAAAAAAAAGAAAATATGAGAGACAACCTTTTATAGAGAAGGCCTCAGAGAGCTCTGAAAATGTGGGATGGCATTCAAAGGGCTGGGAGGCAGCAAATGGGTCCTGGGAGGATAGTACCTCAAATTAGAGCCTGTTGGAGGTGCTGGATGAGATGATGTCACTGTAGCACACTCAGGCAGGGCAGAGAAGTACCCAGTAAGTATGGTGACAGGAAGTACAAACACCCCAGGACAAGGGTCTGAGGACCCAATGACCAGGAAGTGGACCAGGGAAGTCACGGACATATCCTCTCTACTCACATATGAAACTGCGAAACTCTCTAAGGGAAATCAGGAGGTTTGGGCAAGAGAACAGATGAACCTATAAGAGACCGTAGGCTCAGAAGGGCAAAAATCATAGTTCAGCTGGCTATTAGATTTGTGGTGGATCAGAACTTGAGCTGGGGAAATGTATCCACCAGGGCCTGTCCTGGAAGTATAACTACAGTTCACAGAAATAGTCACCCAGTGGACTGAGAAAGACAAAAGCACTCGGGTTTGGTCTGGATGCTGCTGTGGAACCTAAGACAGTCTGCCTAATCCTGTTGGCTGGTAGGCTGCTCTGGCTGCCCTGAGGAGATGGCATTTTCCACTTTACCATAAACTGCTGTTTCTCTTATCAGGATGGTCACTTTCTGGCTAATGAAAAACATCTCTCTGGTCCAAACATGGCCTTGAGGTTTATCTAAATCGTTTGTTGCTCAGCAGAACAACGTATATCAGAAGTGAAATATAGGCCAAAAGACATTTCTAATGCACCATTTATCTTTTCTGTAATTGATTCTCATGCAGGACAAATATCCTGTGGGGATTCACAGAGGGCTTAACACACTCTACCATTATGATGACATCATCTCACATAAAGCAGCCCTTCTGGATGCTCCACAGATGACAGGGTCTCTTTTTGCTTTAAGTGCTGCACACAGCACCACATTTAGCTATGGGTTACAAGGAGCAACTGTTCCTCTCACGCCTTCCACCCTTTATTTTCTGCCCTTACTGTCAAGCTAGTCCCACACTCCAATCACAATGAAATTATTTCAAAATCCATACCCAATTGATTCCTTTTGCCAGAAGAAAGTATGTAACAATACATATCCATCGACTTTCAGTTTGGACCTGTGCTGAGATTTATTGTCTCTGGGCAAATATTGAACTGGGTGAAGTTTAGGTCAGTTGTGTCCCTCTCAGTCGATAAATCTAAGTGTTGGCTATGGGAGGAGTCAATGGCCTTGGCTTTGTGGCTCATGATCAAGCATCTGTGTAAAATGATGTCTTTAAAGGCTGTGAAAGGGACATGCAGTCATAAGACCTAGTTCAAATACTTCTAGGGCTCATGTGTTTCAAAGTAAAGCCTTGGATATGTAGAATAAAAGTTACAGTGTTGCAAAGGATGCTCCCTGAAAGCCGAGCAGGTAGGCCACTATCTTACTCTGAGGAATAGCCTGAGAAGAAGAGGTCACTATCGATAAAAACCATTACAGGTATTGTATTAATTACATAATCATTGCAAATGGCCCCCCAGGATGTCATCCTCTGACCCAAGGGCTGCTCTGTGCAAGGCAGTTGAGCGGTAATTGGCAGTTCCTCTGGATCTGTCAAATGGAGAGGGAGGGTAACCCAACCTGATTGCTACGATAGTCTCTTAAGACGGGCAGGAGACCAGGAGAGAGACTATCAAGATGATTACACCAGCTGGGCTTTATGGGTTCACTGCAGATGGCAAGATCAGGCAGCTACATGGTTATTCCTTGAAACTTAAACATTGTTTGTGGTCTTAAAATTTTAATGTTAGGAGGAGAAAAGAAACATTACCAAAATGTGCAGATTCTCAGCAGAGCCAGTGTTGGGTCTGTGTTTCTCAGGATAGGATAGTCTCTACTGCAGTAACAAATAGATCTCCAAATCTGTGGGACTTCACACAATTGCTTCATTCTTATGCACAGGGTAGCCTAGTGTACTTTAAGTGGTTTTCTTTGTTGGGCTTCTCCATGTAGTGACCCAGGGATAAAAGATCCTTCCATCTTTATTCCTACTGTCTTAGACACATGGCCTTTGCCTTAGCCACTGAAGGGGAAATAAACTAGAGGGCCACATGAGATGTTTATAAGAGTCAGGTTTGAGGGGCTGGAGAGATGGCTCAGTGGTTAAGAGCACTGACTGCTCTTGCAGAGGACCTGGGTTCTATTCTCAGCACCCACATGGCGGTTACGAACCATCCTTAACTCTAGTTCCAGGGGAATCCAAAGCCCTCTTCTGACCTCCACAGCATTGCATGACACAGGTGCACTCACATACATGTAGGCAATACACTCATACACATAAGCACCCCTTTCCCAACTGAACTAAGAATGAGATGGGTTAAGTTGCATGAAAGCTAGTGATATGCAAACTTCCTGTGTGTCCAAGATGTGTTGTGGTAAACACATACTATTGTTATCAGCCAGAGTTTATTTATTTCACAAGCTGGAAGTTGAACTAGGCCCTCATGCATATTAGGCAAGCGCTCTACCTCCCCAGTCCCATCACATTCTTTTTTTTGGGGGGGGGTCTTTTTTGAGGCAGGTCTCCCTGTAGCCCCAGCTGGCCTGGAACTCACAGAAATCTGCCTGCCTCTGCCTCCCGCGTGTTGGGATTAAAGGTGTGTGCCACCACACCCGGCTCCATCACAGTCTTTTAAAAAGGGAAACAAACTCTGAATGGCAGGTCAGATAAATGATGCTGCAGTGTCCTTCCTCATCCACTTGGTCCACCTCTGGGTTCACCTGTAGCTCCAAAGGCAGTTCCTGTGTATGTTGACAGCTTCCTACCACAAAGGTCCACATTTCCCTGCTTCTCTTTCTGAAGACTCCATTAGCCAGAGCCCACAGCAGATCAGAGGGAAATTCTTGACCCATGAAGGGTAAAAATTGGTGGGTACATATCCCATCTTCCTTAGCTCTCCTGGGGACAGTTCTGAGGTATTCTTTAGTGGGGTCAACCCCCAGCATACCACGAAGTAGCTCATTCATCCACCCAGCCTCTGCTGTCTTCCTCTCCTGTATCTTACTTTCCTATTCTCTCACTTCTCTTCCTGGGACCACCCTCCTAAACCTATTTACTCTCAAGTTCTCTTGAGGTTCTGCTTGTAGGAGAATCCAAACTAGGAACTGATGGAGTGTGTTTAAGGGCCAGCTCAAAGAGTAATCCTGTGGAAGGGGTAGGCCAAGCAGGTTCATCCACAGTTCTTTTCATTTTTGTTCCTGTTACCACGAGGGGTGCATAAATCAGAGGAAGGGGTATCAGTAACAAGGGGTAGAAGTCTTTCAACAGGAATAATCTACAGACTGGTTGGAATCAGAAACAACACAATTCATGTCTTTTAATGCTAGTAGGGTATGAGACATGGAAACTCATGAGCTCTGTTAAGTGTTGCCTATATGAAACAATTCAACAGATTTTTTCCAAAATGCAAACTGTTTTTAAGTCTGTGCTGCTGTAATAAAATGAGTTAGAATGGGTAATTTATAAAGAACAGAATCTATTACTCACAGTTTGGGAGTCTGGGAAGTCAAAGATGAAGGCACTAGCAGATGTTATCTAGTGAGGACACTACAGAGGTATTACTTGTTTGCTGTGGTACTTACATGGCAAAAGTGGGAGGCATCTCTCTGGGGCCTCTTAGTTAGGGAAAAGTTCCATTCATGAGAGTGACACTTTCATGACCTACATGCCTCTTTAATACCATTGCCTTCATAATATAGTTTCAATGTATGTATTTTGAAGAGACACAAACATTCAGACCAGAGCACAAACATTCTGTTTAAAGTGATTCATTTTGCTGATGCTGTAAACCCAGTCAAAAGCCCATGGCTAAAGATGTCTCAGGCCCTAACAGGGAACTTACTATTCTTGTTTAGCTAAATTGACATGTTGCCAAACTGCATTCTAAATATTTGTGTTGATGCTCATAGACAAATGCTCAGCCTTAATCAGAGAAACTTCTCTTTGTAATGAACTCTGAACACAGGGACTCAAGGCTGGCTAAGGTGCTAAGAGTACCATGGTGGAGTGCTCAGCTCTAATCAGGACTTAATTATTGCGCCTGTCCCCCACCCATTCCACCCTTTCTGCCTCTCCAAGGCTCAGGGAACATGGAGTAAGAAGGGGTAGAAAGAATGACAGAGCTGGAAGATAAGAAGGAGGGCTATACTATCCTCCGGGCAAGGCACAGCCATTGCAGTCATGATCTCACTGCAGCTCATATGAGCTGTGACTGTCTGCACTGGGTCTGTAAAGACTGGGCCTGTCAATACTCAGTCATGGCTCAGAGGGCCCTACCCTTCCTTGAGGGACTATTGGCTATGGATAAATTCTGGGGGAGGGACAGTCCTTGTTTTCAGTTGCGTGCCAAGTGATAAGTCTACTAGGCTCCAATGGATAGTTTCAAATCAATGATCACACAGAGGACAGTGGTTAAGTTCAGTGGTTCTCAAAACAAAACAAAAAGACATGAATATGGGAAAGGGACTTGTAGGAGGACGACAGGCTGGTGAGGGTGGGAGGGAGACAGAGGGATGAGAATGACCAGAATGAATTGTATATACATGCATGAAATTGTCAAAGAACAAATTTAATATGAATCATTTAAAAACTCTCCATTTACAAGCTAGAGATTAAAGTCTTAGATTCTTCAGCATGGCACACAAAGTCCTTCATGATCCCATCTCTCCCAGCATCCAACTACGCCCCTCTTTGATATCCACACATTCTAGGAAGACCCTTGTTTCTCCATAAGGATGGTTGAACTGATTTTGTTTGACAAGGTCTCTCCTTGTGTCTCAGGCTAGCCTCAAACTCCTGATCCTATACCTCAACTTTCAGCACTTTGGAGGCCAAGTTAGGGGGAGCATCAATTTGGAACAAGCTAGGCTACACAGTGAGACTTTGTTCCTCCCCTAAGTGCCCCCCTCCCCGGCCCCGCCAAGATAGACCCAATATAACATCTTCCTTAACGTTTCTCCTTCTCCAGCAAGATTTTAATTATTTCAAAACATTTCAAATATTTTTAGTTATTTAATGAATACTTTTTTTGCAGGGCTGGGAATTGAACTGAGGGCCTTGCGTATATTAAGTAAATATTCTAGTACTGAACTACACTCCCAGATACCTAGCAGATATTAAAAAAAATTTCCTACAATGTTCACTGTTCTACATACTGAGGAAGTAGGAGTAAACAAAAACAAAAAACAGAGAAAAGTCCCTGCTGGTTATAAGGGCTGCAGGAGGGCTGGGAAGTGGAAGTAAACATCTGTCTGCACTGGTCTTCAGGAACCTCACAGACAGTGGCCGTGTCTTTTCATCTATTTCTTTGCAGCATCTAATGGAGCACATCTGCTTAAGAAGTATGCTCTTAGCAAAAGGAGAAGATCACAGAAGATCTAAGAAGCAGTCCCAGTGTTTTCAGAGAAAAGTAATATTCATACCTTGCTGTTTCTACTTCCTTTAAGTCAGGCACCCTAATTTATAGTTTTGTTTATTTGCTCCTTAGGAAAAACTGTTAAACTATTTATTAATTTTATTTTATGTGCATGAGTGTATTGCCTGCATGTGTTTAAGTGCACCTATTGTGCAATGGCTATAGAGGCCAGAAGAAGGCATTGGATCACCTGGAACTGGAGTTACTGATGATTGTTAGCTGCCATGTGGGTGCTGGGAACAGAACCCAGTTCTCTGCAAGGGCAGCCAGTGCTCTTAACTGCTGAGCCATCACCCCAGCCCGTGAACTATTGATGAATGTTTCTTAAGATTAAAAAGTATGACTTCACACAACACTGTGAACATATTAAATGATGATTAATTGTCCATTTTGAAGTGGCTAAAATGATGGATTCTGTTATGTATATTATGTTACAATAAAAGTAAAAGAATATGAGCCTCTTCATTTCATTTGGAGGGAAAAAAAAACATTCGTAAGGTAGAAGTCACCACTCTGGCGATTTAAAGACAAACACATATGGCCCTATCCTCTAGGGACCTAGAGTTTCCAGCAGTGGACAGAAACATAAGCCAAAGGGGCAAGAAAAAGCTGTCACTTGTACCTGGGGAGAGCTCAGCCCATACTACCATGATCTCTAGTCATGGGATTTGAATGTATGGAGTACTTGGAACCTCATAGAGGAATGATTCACTCTTTATAGGGATATCTTCATGTTTTAAAAAAGTCAAGCAATGGAAACATGACATAAGAGCAGAATTCCAGTGTGTCAGTTCAATGGTAAATTGAGGAGCCCAGCCAACTGTATGTTCACATGGGAAAGCCACTTGATTTTATGCACATCTTGAAGCAATCATATACTACCCCCGAAGGCATGGGTGCGGTCACTGGAATAGCTATGTTTGGGAGAATTGTCATGCTTACTGCAGGTTGAGGGAGATGAGGTACAGAAATCAATCAAGCAACCACATAGACTGTTGACATGTGGCAAAGGAAAGGTGGAAAAGCTTAAGCCCCCTTGTCTCATTCAAAGACTGCATTATGCTGCTTCTCAGCAGCTCAGATGGCAACTGGGAGCATTGCTGTGGGTCTGGAATTGCTCTTCTCCAGTGGAGAAGGTGGAGACATTGGCACAGAGCAATGATGTGAGGTCACCAGGGCAAGAAGAGAGACCAGACACAGTTTGAAACCCTATGGAGAACTGACTAGCTATTGGTGAGGCAGCTGAGGCAACTGGAGCAGGACTGTGTACTGAGCATATATATGTCTTTCTGCATCCCGGGTGTTATGATCATGTGTGTCTGGCTGGCCTCAGGATGCCCTTATTTTTCTTCTTTTACAGTCAAGGAGGATACTGGTGAAGGACTGTTGGAGGTGAGGTCTTTCCGTGTGAAACAGAGGAAAGGATCCCGAGAGGATTTCTGGGATGTTGAGGTAAACATTTCTTCTGTACCTGTGTTCTTTTGGATGATACTGTGTGACATGTCCCTTGAGAATGACTTTCCTTGGATACCAAAAATTGTTTGAAGGATGAGTACATCTCCTTGACAACATGTTCTGCTGAAATCAGTTCAATTGATATTGTTTGAAACTGACTTCCATTTATAAAGATTTATTTATTTAATGTGTATGTGTATGCATGTGCCTGAGTGTATATATGTCTACCACATGCATGTAAGGCCCATGGAGGCTAGAAGAGGGCACTGGGTTCCCTGGAACAGGAGTTATAGGTGGTTATGAGCTACCCAATGTGGGTGTTGGGAAACAAACCCAGATCCTTCGTAAGAGTAGCAAATGCTCTTAATTATAGAGCCATCTCTCCAACCCCCTGACACACATACACACACACACACACACACACACACACACACACACATACACACATACATACGCAGAATTGGAATTGAAAAATGGGAAGAATTGGAATTCTTCTGCTATTTCCTGAGACCTGTCATGTAGGTAGCTTATAGCAGGTCCCTTAACCTGTCCATGCTGGTTAGTTTTGTCAACTTGACACAAATCTAGACACACCCGAGAAGGCAGAATCTCAATTGAGGAATTTCCTCATCAGATTGGCCTGTGGGAATACCTATGGGGGCATTTTCTTGATTGACAATTGATGTTGGCAGGCCCAGCCCACTTGCATGAAGCCATTCCTGGGTATGTAGACCTGGGTTGTATTAACAAAAGTAGGTGAGCATTCCAGGAGGAAACAAGCCAGGCAGCAGTGTCCTCTAAAGCAGTGTCCTTTTGCTTCAGATCCCTTGATGATGGAGTACAACCTATAAGATGTAATAAACCCTTTCTTCTCCAAGTTGCTCTTTTTTTTTTAAAAAAATATTATTTTTATTCTATTTTTATGCATATGAATGTATTGTGTGCATGTAGGTAGGTGTCTTTGTTGATTCTAAATGTAAATGCTGGGGCTGGAGAGATGGCTCAGCAGTAAAGAACACTGGTTGTTCTTGAAGAAGACC
>NW_008349068.1:3279583-3288060 GCF_000622305.1 Nannospalax galili | reverse complement strand
CAGTGTGAAGGTGTAATTTTTATTTTTCCTTTTAAATAATGTAGTGGAAGCTCATGAAGTCAATGCTACCCTTTAAAAATGGTGATTTCACATGGCAAAGGAGAATATTCATCTCCGTGTGAATCTGACTTTCTTCTCCAAGTTGCTCTTTTTTTTTTTAAAAAAATATTATTTTTATTCTATGTGTATGAGTGTATTGCCTGCATGTATGTAAGTGCACCCATGTTGTGTAATGCCCTCGGAGGTCAGAAGAGGGCATTGAATCTCCTGAAACTGGAGTTACAGATGTGGTGCTGGGAATCGAACCTGGGCACTCTGCAAGAGCAGCTAGTGCTTTTAACCAAAGAGCCAGCTCTCCAGCCCCCAGTGTTGCTCTTGATTGTGGTGTTTATCACAATAACAAGAAAACAAACTAGAACACTGCCAAAGCCTCCATTTCCACATCTGTCAAATGTACTACATTGACCAATTGATTCATTGGATAATTCTGACTCTGACATACCTTCCAGTATTTTGTTGTATATAGATAATCTCATCCACCCAATTATGTCCATACTGGTGACTTGTGTCTGTAATTACATTAATAAAGCCCCAGAGGCCATGACAAGCTCTGAGAACACCAACCGTGGGATCACTTGGAACCAGGAAGATAATGATATGTTGTATGGATGTGATTTGTATACACACTGACTCTGGAAATTTGTTTGAATCTAAAGAGGGTTTAGGAAGTTCAAAACTCTGCTTTATAGCTAATGTTGGTAAGTCTAAATAATAGGATAGTATTAAACATTTCTAGTTTTGAAATACATGCTTTTGGCTTTACAATTTTTAGTACTTTCTCCTTCATTTTCTCATTTCACATTTATTACTTCAATCGACATTTATAGAGCATTTTCTATGTCTCAGAGATCTATGCAGCCTCTGGGAGTGACGTAATGAAACAGGACAAAATCCCTGACTTCATCACTGTGGAGAGACAGATGTAGAGCCAGCAAGATCCAGTCAAATATCTGTAACTGCTATAATGAGAACAAAGTAAGAATGAAATGCAGTCAAACGAAAGGCATGGGCAGTGAGACAGCTCAGCAGGTAAAGGCACTCACAGTCAAGCCTGAAGATCTAAGTTTGATCCCTGGAACCCACATGATGGAAAGTGAGAATAAACTCCTCCAGGTTGTCCTCTGACCTCCGTGTGTGCCTCTCCCCAGCAACTAACTAAATAAGTAAATGTAAAAAAAGAAGGGCAAGGGACAAGAGCAGCTGAGTGAGAAGTCAGGAAGTGCTGTGTGAGATGAGTCCTGAGTAGGGAAATCTTGCTAGACAAAGGACACAGCAAGATCCCAAGCCTCTGTAGAGCTCTGTAAAGATGGTAGCCTCACTTGACAGAGGAGATAGCTAGGGGCTCAGATGGATCTTTTGATTCCTTGCTGGTTCTTGCCTGAACTGTGCTGAGTAGGATTGATGAAGCTATCCAGTCATCAACAAAAATTTATGAAGGTTCATTACTTGCCAGGCTTTTTCTCTATGACCCAGCTGGAATTGAAATAGACAGAACCCAGTTCACATGGTGCTTATGTTGCTGATATCCAGGGCGATTTGTGCAGTAGAACTGTGTCCAAAAGAGTTTCTTACAAGATCTTCTAGTTAACGTGGAAGGGGAGAGTAAGCTATTCAGGTGGACCATTTGAGAAACTGGAATTCCTTCTGCTCCTGTCTAGCTGTGGGGTTGGAGTTAACAGAGATGTCTCCCACATCTGAAAATGCTTTGTGTTACTATATACAAGGCCCTTCCTGCTTGTAGCTCTGTGACTGAACTGTAGTTCAGGGTGGTGAGGAAAGTTTGGGGTAGGTTTACCGCAGAGCTGGGCCCTTCTTGGCTCTCTCAGACTCTGCCATTCTGCTTAGGCAGGTTACCTGCCCTGGAGAGTAGGACCTAACAAGGGTATGCTCCCTGATCTGTCAGGATGCTTGCTTACTGCAGACCAGGCCAGACACTGGCATTCAGACAGTTGAGATGTGTGGAGACAAGTCCCCTTTGACAAAAGCCTTCAGCTTAATAAGTAGAATTAAAAATGCAAATGCCGGCACGATTGTGGGATAATTACACTAAGGCTCTCTCAGACTGGGGCTCCCTTGGCCGCTCGTGGTGCTGGATCCTGTTTATGTCTAGGTAGATAGCTGGAGGCCCCCTCTAGCCTTGGGCTTGCCATGTGGGGGACCCACTTCACCACCTACCTCCTTCCCAGGAGGCTGTGGGGACTAATGACGGAGGCTTTGAGGTTCCCTGATGAAAGATGCTGTAAAGTACAAAGTCCTATTACGCTATTATGAAACCACATCTCAGTATCTGTTAACCCACCAGCAGCAGAGTGAAACTCAACAGCCTCTCAGCCTATTTGTCAAGTGCCGGCAGCTCCCCTCTCGGCACAGGTGAAACAATAATAAATAGAAATTGAACGTGTATCCCAGGTATTTTAATAAAGTCGATAAAGCACAGTTACACTGCCCCTTTGGCTCTCGCCGACTGTTGCTCATAAACAGAAACCCCCGTGGGGATAGTCACTGACTGGGTTGGGTGTGTGCAAGGTGCAAGCTCAGAGCATCAGCTCGCTGCTGTTTCATTGGGAGGAAAGTGCTTGGTGGATGCGCTCGAGTTACCATGGCGACCCAGGGACAATGCTCTCGGGCGCACAGGCCCCATGTTTGTAGCATTATGCTTCAGAAGGGGGATTTAGAGATGCAGAACAAAACATAATAAAGAAGCATCAAGCCTAATCAGACTAGGGACTGAAAGAAAGCCAGGGACTTCTGTTTAGACACCACAGCGTTCTTGCGTTGTGGGTCTGGGAACTGATCCAAGACTGAGGCTTGTTCATTATACCTCCCAGGCCGCAGGCATTCAGAAGGGCTCTCAGCATTGAAACTGCAACTTTTTCTCACCTGGCTGCAAAGAGAACCCACGGAGTGCAGAACAGTGCATGAAGGGAGAGATTTTCTCATTTAAACAACATCCTTTTGTACCTGGTCGATAAGATACAAGGAAAAAAAAAAAGAGCCCAGCTTGAATATTGAGCAAGTTGCCAAAATTGAGCCCGGAACAACCCTGTGGTGTCTTTATTGGGTAACACGAATACCATTCTTGGATGTGGCTTCATTCATCAAAGCCTCAAATGCTCCGCGAGTTCTGATGGAAAGGATGTAGCAAAAGGCAGCTTTCATCATTTACATAATTAAAATTGCCAGAGTCCTTCCTCTTGTTTGCTGCCTCTGGTTACCGACAGCTGACACCTGCTTTCTGGGTACATGCTGTATTTTTCCACCACTTTCCTTTTGTTAGCAAGGAGTGGGCCCCACATTGGCTTGTTGAGAAAGAAAAGGTAAAACAAAACTGAGAAAGGAACTTGAAAGGTTACACTCATTAAGGAAACATATGTTGGAGAGGCAAGAGATTCAGAGTCTATACAGACAACTGAGTCCCTCTGTGGTCAAGGTTGTGGTGTGTGAAACTTTGGTCGAGTGAAGGAAACTTGGATCATATATGCATCTAATGCAGCTGGGATACTGATGTTCCTGGGAGTGAGGTCTGTTTCTTACTCATCAATATGTCTCACACTGCACACAGAGACTCATGATATAAATATTTTGTGAGTGTGTGAATTCCCAAGATTCATCGTCGTTTGATTAGACTCCTGTCCTTGTTGACCAATGGAAGCCATTTCACACTTTCTTTTGGCAGAGGCTGGCAAATGGCATGGAGCAACCTTTGTCCCGATTCATGTAACTCTGGATGGAGCTCAGTTGGGGGTGACCAGTATGAGAACTGGGTCTTCAAAGTGTCCCCTCTAGCAACAGCTTCCCAATTTTCTTTTCTTTTCTTTCTTTCTCTCTCTCTCTCTCTCTCTCTCTCTCTCTCTTTCTTTCTTTCTTTCTTTCTTTCTTTCTTTCTTTCTTTTTTTCTTTCTTTCTTTCTTTCTTTCTTTCTTTCTTTCTTTCTTTCTTTCTTTTGATGTTTTTGAGACAGGGTTTCCCTGTAGTCCCAGCTGGCCTGGAACTTACTATGTAGACTAGGCTGGCCTTGAACTCATAGAGATCCGCCTGCCTCTGCCTTCTAAGTGCTGGTACTACAGGCATGCGCCACCACACCTGGATCCAATTTTCTGACTATAAGAGTATCCTCCTCAGAGTTCTATCCTTAATATCGTGGAGAGAAAAATATCTATAGACTGGTAGTTTGTATTATGGTTCATGGTAATTTGCAGGCTTACATACCCCTGCTCTTCCTGTGACTATAGTAGATGAAGTGAACATGCCCCTCCATGCCCCCCACTGTGCAGTCATGACAGGGCACTGGCTTTGGCTGTAGTTGTATGGCTTGGCTAGGTCTCTTACAGAACGTCATAGTCAGGGGCTGCTCCTTCAATCTGAGTCCCAGACTGAGGAGACACAGGAGCCTCAGTCAACTCATCATCTACATGTAACCCAAGGGAGAAACAAAAGTTGGCTGTTGAAAGCCACTGCAACTTTGGGATTGCTTGTTATCATAGCAACCAAGCAACAATATGACAAACTGTATCTTAATTATGATAATAATGACCATAGGTGTTTGAAAAGTAGTGGCTCATAGAGGTTGGATTAATAGATGAATGGATGACTAGATGAGACCACCACTATCATTTCCTCATCCTCCTTCAGCTTCTTCATCTTCCTCCTCCTCCTCTTTCCCTTACCTCTCTTCATTCTCACTTTTTTAAAGTTTGTGGGTCATGTTTGATGTCCCAACTGAATGAGCAGCTTCCTTGGCATAACTTGGCAATATGCAGGAGTTTCTAGCCCTCTAGTTGTTGAAATCTTTATTCCAAAACATTATTTCTCCTTCAGATTTCTGGCAGTTTAGAACAGGAATAGAATTTTGAAGTACTGAATATAGGTTTGGCTCTTTCACATATTATCTATGTGACCTTGGGCATGACCTTTAGCTATTTTTGGCCATATGTTAACTAAAAAAATTGCCATAAACTTTTACATACTGGAGCCTTAAGAGAATGAACTATTGTAGTCTCTCTCTCTCTCTTTCTCTCTCTCTCTCTCTCTCTCTTAAAAATCCCAGTCTTTATTTTATTTTACTTTATTTTTTTAACAGAGCTATATAAGGTAGTGGTTTATTTACAGAAGAGTAGGAGCCCCACATTTATGGCTGTGCCATAAAGTCCACACTCAAACACAGATTCTGTGACTTCCCGACAGCCGCACAAAATTGTGAGAGAGGTGCCTCTTGGTGTTCTTGGCTTATATATCCTTTGCCACCCCCTCCATGCAGCTAAGCTTGACTGATTGGGTGGGAGGGGTAACTGACTCCCCGCTTGACTCCTTGATGAGTGTGGGAAGGAGGTGTGACTATAGCTTGCTAGCATAGTGATTGGAGGACATTTCCAGCTAACATTCCACCCCTTCCTCTGGCTCTTACATCTTTCCGCCAACCTCTTCCACAAAAGTCCCTGAGCCTTGGAGGGGGTGGTAGGTGTGGGATGATTTTCCTCCCATTGTGGCAAGGGACTGAACTTTTGGGTCTCTGCATCATCTGTTTTCCATGGGCTGTTGACCAGTTTGAGTGGGAGTCCATGTAGAATCTCTTTCTAACATGAGTTGTAGCTGTTCTTAAGATTGCAAATGTCTTGGATCCCTCTAGCTCTTTCTAGTCAATGTATCCCTTCTTGATGAGTTCCAACCTGCTGTCTGAGTGTTCCCACAAAGACCTCAGTTTAAAAAGTACATCCAACAAGCTCAGAGTCCTTCTCAAAAGGGCAGAGGAACCATCATTCCTGACTAGGGCAAGGCAGAGCTTCCATCTCAGATGAGAGGTGACTCAGAATTTCAAGGAAATGACCCATGTGGCTTTGCTTCCCACTAGAGGTTCTCTCTCATTTCCTGTTCCCAACAATGGCTCCCCATTCCTCAGTCTTGGGTTTGTCAGTGCTTGGTGCAAAGGAACCTACAGTTACAGAGTTAATGAGGACTAGGGGGAGCATTACAACCAGGCTGCTTAAATCATAGCCTCTGCGCCTTCCCCAGGGTGGGAGGAGGCATGGTCTGCCACCTTGGCACCTGCCAGCAAACCTGTGCCCCTGGGAGATGTGGATGGAGGGTTCAGGGTCCCTGTTGTGATGCCAAATCTCTGGAGTAAAGAGGTGGGTCCCACAGGGCTCTGATTGGTAGAGAAAGTTAACTGTGTGTAAGTAAGTTTAATGTCAGGAGGTAGAGGGTTAAGTGGGTGTGGAGTGAGAGGTAGCTTTAAAAGGATAAGAGACTGGATAGGATGTTGTACACCTATGATCCCAGCACTCATGTGGCAGAGGCAGGCAATCTATGAGATTGAGGCTAGTCTGGTCTACATAGCAAGTTTCAGGACAGCTAGGGCTACAGGGGAAGAGAACTGGGACCAGCCTTTGGCAGCACTGTGTTCTGATAGTCAGCTGCCACTTCCTCCCCAGCCCATCCTTGTACATGCCTGTCTTTGAGGTCTTGTTCCTTTTCACTTTCTACCTGTACAATCTGTGATCTGTGAAGTGGGATAAAAATCTCTCTGAGGACGTGTGGCTGAGATGACTGCTACTTTGCATGCATTGGTTGAGTGACCAGAAATTGCCAGTGTTTACTCATTTTTGATCCATAAAAAAGCAATTTCAGATGGTGCAACCTAGCCCTATTTAATTTCTCAGCCACCTTGAGAGATACAGTGATCATTCCCACTTTTCAGATGAAGTTGAAAGGTCAAGTCGCTTGCTCTAAACTTCACGCAAGTAAATGAAAGAACGAGAATTTAAGTCCATCATCTTGATACCATGGTGAGCTCAGAGTCATTACAGTGCATGACACATCCAGCTATCCTAAAGTATAGACTATTGAGAATGACTTCACGGCTGGGTGTTGCAGCTCAGTGGTTGAATGGTTGGCTTGAGAAGAAGAAACTTCAACTGAGCAATTTCTTCCATCAGATTGGCCTGTGGACATGTCTGTGAGGCACTTTTTATTTCTTTACTTTTATTTTATGTGTATGACTATTTTGCCCGAGTATGTAAGTGCACCTGTGTTTTGCAAAACCAGCAGAGGCCAGAAGATGGTGTTAGATTCCTGGAACTGGAGAAATAGAAAGTTGTTAGCCACCATATGGGTGCTGGGAATCAAGCCCAGGTCCTCTGGAAGAGCAGCTAGTGCTCTTATCCACTGAGCCATCTCTCCAGCCCTGAGGCATTTTCTTAATTATTAATTGATGTGGGAAGGCCCAGCCCACTGTGGTCAGTGCCACCCCTGGGTAGGTGGACCTGGGTTATATAAGAAAAGTAGCTGAAAAAGCCATGGGGAGAAAGCCAGTAAGCAGCCTTCCTCCATGGCTCTTCCTCAGTTCCTGACTCCAGGTTCTTGCCTTGAGTTCCTGCCTTGACTTCCCTTGATGATGGACTGTGAGCTGTAAGCCAACTAAACCCTTTCCTCCCCAAATTGGTTTTGGTCAGTGTTTTACCATAGCAACAGACAACAAACTAGAACAAAACCCAAACAAACAAACAAACAAACAAAACTAGCCTCCTATGCCATTCCTCTACTGGAGTGGGCAGGTGGGTAACAGCTTAGCTCAGAGGCCGACATTGGAAGTTACTGCATATAAGGGGTAGTTTTTTCAGTCGTCTAAACACTAGGTTGTCTCTGGTCCATGTTAAAAAGGATCTCCCTGACTCACCTGGTCTGTGAGACACAGGTGAGAATGGAAGAAACACTGGCTAGTGTCAGAACTCATAGAATATCTATCATCTATCATCTATCTATCTATCTATCTATCTATCTATCTATCTATCAATGTATCTATCATCTGTCTATGTATCTATGTATCTATCTCATCTATCTATCTATCTATCTATCTATCTATCTATTTATCATCTATCTGTCCTATCTATCTAATCTATACACATATATATCTGATTTAAGAAGTGATATATACTCAGTGCAGAAAAATTTTGACAAATACATACATAAAGCAGACAAAAAATGACTGGCAATCTTTACCTAGAGCTAATCACACGATTTATGACTGGCACAATCTATCTATCTATCTATCTATCTATCTATCTATTTATCATCTATCTGTCCTATCTATCTAATCTATACACATATATATCTGATTTAAGAAGTGATATATACTCAGTGCAGAAAAATTTTGACAAATACATACATAAAGCAGACAAAAAATGACTGGCAATCTTTACCTAGAGCTAATCACACGATTTATGACTGGCACATGGCTCACTCTTCTTTCTACCTGCATACATAAATTTCAGAGTTGGGGGGTCCTTAGGGATCTATTGTATATATTAATTTTGATAGTTGTTTCCTTATTTTATTCCAGAAAGACTTAAATATTGTTTACAAGGGTACATAAAATGTGATATGATATAGCAAAACACAAAGATGAGGTTAAAAGAAAATCC
>NW_008349068.1:3263201-3279021 GCF_000622305.1 Nannospalax galili | reverse complement strand
CCTCTGCTTCCCAAGTGCTGGGACTACAGGCGTGTGCCACCACGCCCGGCTTTATTTTTGTTTTTTAAAAATTTAAAATTCTTTTTCCTTTTTGGTCTTTTGAGACAAGGTCTCTCTGTAGTACGGCTGGCCTGGAACTCACTCTGTAGACCAGGCTGGCCTTGAACTCACAGAGATACACCTGCTTCTGCCTCCCGAGTGTTGGGATTAAAGGCATGTATCATCATGCTTGGCTTATTTTTATTTATTTATTATGTGTATAAGTTTATTGCCTGCATGTATGTAAGTGCACCTGTGTTATGCACTGCCCTCAGAGGTCGGAAGAGGATGTTAGATTCTCCTGGAGCTGGAGTTATGGAAGGTTGTTAGCCACCTTGTGGGTGCTGGGAATTGAATTGGGGTTCTCTGCAAGAGCAGCCAGTGCTCTTAACCGCTGGGCCATTTCGCCAGCCCCAGGTTTGTAGCTCTTAAATTTCACCTTTCACTGGAATAGTTGCCTATGTCATACAAGACTACTATAGCATTAAGAAACACAATAATTCTTTTAAAATATAATATTTTAAATTTGTTATTTGGGAATTTCATACAAGTATACAATTGATTTTGATCATATTCACCACTAATTCTTATCTGAAACAAATTAGAAGCAAATCACTAGGAGCAGCATCCTTGTTCAGCAGTGCTACTGTTGGTGGCATTGTCCTTTATTTGACCAGTCACCTCCCACTCGTCCTTCGGACTGTTGCCAGAATTTCAGAATTCTAAATAAAGTCACAAAGCACATCTTTGCACAGAAGTCTTTGTGAATAACTCCATTTCCCAACATTTCTGGGACTATTTTTAGCCATAGTTGAAATCAAGGAGAACCCCACCTGCCTGCACCCTTTTCACCCTCGAAAACACCACCATCTCAGTGTGAATCCACCTGCTGCCTCTGTTCTCCCACGCTGGTGAGCACAGAACCCCAAGCCAAGGCAGATGGCCGCCCATTGCCTCTGCTGGCTCCCCTGCTGGCCTCGGAGGGGTGTGAGCCCTGTAGGGGTTGTTGGAGTGATTGCCTCGAGCTGGACGTTTGGAAAGGAAACAGTCAGACACTTGCAGACAGATGTTGCTGAGGGAAATCTGCAGGCCTTATCTTAATTTTGTTTGATCTTTAGATCTTTACCCAAAATTTTAAAACGAAAATTCTTCGGATGCTTCTTTCTCCGTTGCTAAGAAGTGTGTCCAAGGTAGTGAAAAGACCACGGGCCTCAGGAGGTCACGAGATGGCGCTGTTCCCCATTGAAGGGCCTGCGGCAGGGCCAGCTCCTGAGAGGAGAGGCTGGAGGCTGAGGTAGGAGGGCTGGTCAGAGGCTGTGAGTGGATGTTTGTTTTCCCTCCCTTCACAGCCTGTCTGCACTCAGCGACTCCTCCCACACTCCCATCGCTTTTCCTTGGGTGTCTTGGGTGCCCTGCAGCCCTGGAACCCCCACACCCAGTCTCTGTCCCAGGGTCTGTTTCCCTCAGTGGATTCTCTCCCCCTTTTCTTTTTTTCTCTTTTTATTTCTTCATCTCTGTCCTTCCTCTGCCCTCTCCTCCACTTCCTTTCTTTTTTTCTGGAGACAGGGTCTCATGTTGCTCAGGCTGGCCTTGAACCAGACATTTAGCCAAAAATGATCTTGAACTTCTGATGCTCCAGTCTCCAGCTCTGGACTGCTGGGATTAGAGGCATGGGTGCTTCAGTGTGGTACTGGGCATCGAACCCAGGGATTCAGGCATGCTGGACAAGCCCTCTGCCCACTGAGCCATCTTTTTTTTTTCATGCTTCTAAAAGTGATATATACTTATTTGTGTATTTAGTAAAATTTTAGGTATACTTTTAGAATGTACCTAAAGGTAAGGGCTGGGATGCAGCTCAGTGATGGAGCATTTGCTGAGAATCCACAAGGCCCTGGGTTCCATCTCTAGCAACACCCACCCACCACCACCACCACCACTGCCACCACCACCACTACCACCACCACCAATCTTTTCAATTCCTTTATTAGTTTTCCTCTAACAAAGAGAAAGCCTAGAAACAAAGATTAAATCATTTTACCCCTTGAACAAGACCTATTTATTTATTTATTTATTTAATGGGATCTAAGGCGAATAATAATTAGAATTATTACTAATAATCACTAGGTTCTTCGTCTTTGATGCACTGACATTCAGGATTGTAAATAAATCTGCATCTGGGGGTAGAAATAAAGCATTGGACTGATATCCAAGTACCAATTACCATGTTCTGAACTTGTATTGGACCCGTGCCATCTCCTGTGTCGTTATGCTACCAGTGAGGAGCCTTTGGTTGGCAAGAATGAAGGACTTGGCTAAGGTGAGGACTATGGCTGGGTTTTGAAGTCCAATCTTCATGACTTTAAAACCTGTTCTCTGGTTGGTTCAGTAACAACTCAGTAGATCAGTCAAATGGATCTGGACAGTGTGTCTGATTTTGGGGTCCTTCCTGTAGTACATTAAGATCCAAGGCCTTACTGGAGCTGCAATTCCTTTCAGGCCATAAAACAGAAAGAAGCCAGACAGAAGGAACCAGGGGAGCCAACCCAATACACTATTATGGGAGTTATGGAGGGTTAGCACCATGTGATGGTGCCTCTTGTGTTAAGTGGGAATGGCCCTTGCCCACCCTGTGACCAGTTGCTGGATGTCCACTTTTCACTTAGTGATCTGGAAATAGATAAGAACAGAATCAATCCATGAGGTCTAGAGGGTTGTCTTTGGGTCAGGAGTTAGAAGAGGAGGTAGATCCTTAAATTAAAAAGTCCATCCCCAAGAGTCTGCCCAGTAAGCTGTTGTAAAACGTTTACACCACGGTGAGAAAGCAGAGATGTCTTTCCCCATTTGTGGGTCAAGATTTGGCATTTTAAGCTTTATTCCATTGAAATAAAAGTCTCTGTTTTCAGTTAAAACTATTGCAGGCAACCGCAGGAGGCAATGGAGATCTCTCCAGGGCATTTGATAGTTGAAACTGTCATCTCACACCTCTCTTAAAAAAATAATAACCTGGTTATACAAGTGATTCTTATTGAAGAAAATGTAGAAAACATAAGGGAGCTCTAAGAAGGAACTAAATTATGACTCCTCGCCACTTAATACCTTTATTTCCCCCAAATGGAAATCACAGCAAAATGTCCTTAAACTAAAGGCTATTCACATAACAAAAGGCTTCACAGGTGGGTTGCTTCCCTCTGGTCAAAGCAGCCTGGCCTCCTCCCAGAGTGGAGATCTACCACCATCACATTTGGCCTGCCCTTGGAAACAGATCACTCAGATAATGTTTGGGCTACACTCTTAGCTATCCTGGCAACATTATCAGAGGTTTAAAAATAATGATTACCTTGTTGGCAAATCTGTAGGTGGGAAGAGAGAAAAATGTCAAGGTACACAAATAGAAATAGCTTTGTCTCTATCACTACCTTCAACATCATCTTCCTTTTTTTTTGTATTTTATGTTTCCAAAAATAATGTTTTCCTGCTTTGCTGTACTTTGTGAAGTACATATCACATTTGAAAAAAACTTCTTTTTATAGACATTTTCATGAGTGGTTATATAAACATCCCCCAGAGTCCTTCTTCCTGTACTCTGTGGATGGCTTGGAAGGTCAGCACAGAAGGCAAAGTGGGCTGTGATGCTGAGCCCAGCTCTGGACTGGCCCCAAAGGAGCAGCTGGCCACACTATTAGGTGAGGGCTATTATTCCTTTTCTTGTTCTAAAATTTTGAAAAATGGCACCAGTCCTTTCAATGCTCAATTTCATAATATGTAAATCTAACATTGACCAAGGGACAACTTTATTTATTATTCCCATTGCCCATGGCAGCTGCTTATAAATATTTTTGTATATCTACCACATCTTTTTCATGCAGTAATGTCCAAATTTTTTACATTGTGACACAATATTGTCATCTGCAAATGGATTGGGCTACACTCATAGCTATCCCGGGACATATGAAGCTTAAGGACGGCAGGTTGGACAGATCTTATAAATATTAAAAGGTTCCCTCTGGGACTTAAAGGACAGTTTTTGTCCCTTGCCCTCCAAGGTTGACTAAGTTCCAGGGGACTATGGAACATCTCTCGAAATGTCCTGTAACTGTGGTGAGTCACCTGTCCTGTTCAGGGAGGCCATGGAGACCCCATCAGATAGACTTGAACTAGTGTCCAGTCTACAAAGAGAAGGGTCACCTCAGAGGAACCATTTCCTCCATGCATTCAAGTGAAGCCAGCCATGGTTGAGCAGGACGTTTGAGTTATCTACCCGTTTCTTAAGAAAATAAAATGGGGTTGGAGAGATGGCTCAGCAGGTAAGATCACTGACTGCTCTTGCAGAGGACCCAGGTTCGATTCCCAGCACCCAGTTCCAGGGGGAATCCAAAGCCCTCTTCTGACCTCTGCAGTATTGCACGAGACGGATGCACTCACATACATGTAGGCAATACACTCATACACATAAAATAAAAGTAATAAGTATTTAAAAAATATTGCCTTATAATGGTCTGGATCTTTTGGGTGTCTGTTGTGATGTTTCCCCTTCATCTGTGATTTTGGTGATTTGGATTTACTCTTTCTTTCTTTTGGTTCACTGAGCTAAGGGTCTGTCTATCTTGTTTAGCTTTTCAAAGAACCAGCTCTTAGATTCATTGATTCTTTGTATTGTTTTCTTTGTTTCTATTTCAACCATGCCAACAGCTACCAAAATACCTGAAAGCAAATCCTGAATCCATCACTCTAGAGTCCAGCCTTGGAAGACAAAAGAAAAATAAGGAGGAGCCCAAAAGAGGGATGCTTTTGGAAGCCCTTGTCAAGAAATTCCTATGGACTCTCATAGGAACATTTGAAAATTGCCCTGTTCTGACTTTTTTCTAGTTCCCTGTCTAGAACTTATAATACTAATTACTCTTGCTTTACGTCTCCTTCACATCACCTATTCATGATTCAAGGACTTTCTTTTCCCCTCAGAGACAAGAGTTATGCAATTTGGGAGTCTTAGATAGACCCACTGAAGGGGTACTCCAATTGCCTCAGCCTGCATCCCTGTTCAGCATGGAAGAAGCTAGAGCGGTCTGTGTCCCTATTCCCTATTGGCAATTTGGGTAACCTCTTCAGAGGATGGTGTGATAAGAATAAGAGTTAGCATGCCTTTAATCCCAGCACTTGGGAGGCAAAGGTAGGTGGCCAACCTGGTCTACATAGCAAATTCTAGGCCAACCAGGGTTACATAGTGAGACCCTGTCAAAAAAACGGTGAAGCAATTGAGGAAGATACCTTACATTAACTTCTGGCCTCTACACACATATGCATGCGCACACTTGTGCTAGGCAGTTAGGGTAAAAAGACCCCAAAGAAAAGTAGCCAGTTTCTTGGCTAAAAGGTCCTTGGGCCTCTTAGCAACATACTCCATTCTAAAGGCCAAAAATGTCAAAAGTATTTGGGAGCTTTTATCTAATCATTAGAAGATTTTAGAGTTACCTCTCCAGAGGGGGGAATGTTAGAGTAGCCAAAATAAATCAAAGAAGAAGAAAGAGTATATGAAGTTATCAGAAAAAAGTGATGGTGAGCTATGGAAGGAGTTAGAGGGGAGGGAGTGGGCATAGATTTGATTAAAACACCTTATATGCGTGTATGAAATTCTCAATAAATTATTTTAAAAAAATAAAAAATAAAATAGAAAGTTCCCTCTGTTCTGAAACCAGTTTCTTAAACTTTAAAATTTGTTGTGGGGCTGGGATGATGGTTCAGTGATTAAAGCATTTGCTGTGCAAGCCTGAGGACCAGAGTTCAGATCCCCAGAACGTAGATAAATGCCAGGTGAGTAGTCAGGGCTCACCTGTCATTCTAGCACTCAGCAGGCAGAGACAGGGATTCCTGGTCTACCTGGATGGCTAGACTAGCCTGGTGAGTTCTGGGTTCAATAGAGAGATCCTGTCTCAATGAATGAAGTGGAGAGTGATAGAGGAAGGCTTTCAACATCAACCTTGGACCCATAGGAACATGCATATACACGTGCATGCAGACCACATACACATAAGGAAAATGTGTTGTGAAAATGTCTTATGTATGGCATGAAAGAAGCCTTACAGCTCCGTCGTCAATGACTTCAGAGGGTCTGCTGTCATTTTGCTAATTCTCTTGTGGGTTATGCAGGTCTCTTTCCCCAACATCTTCAACTTTTGCTACCAAATCACAGGGCTGCATTGCACATATCTTGGTGTTCATCTTTTATTATTTTCTTAGTTAAATTCTTTTTAAATATAATATGTGTGTGTGTGTGTGTGTGTGTGTGTGTGTGTGTGTGTGTATTTGGTCCTTTTGAAACAGGGTCTCCCTGAAGCCCCAGCTAGCCTGGAACTCACTATGTAGACCACACTGGCCTTGAACTCATTCTACAGAGATTTGCCTACCTCTGCCTCTGCCTCCTGAATGCTGGGGTTAAAGGCGTGCACCATCTTCCCCATCCTAATGTAATATTTTTAATTCTTTGAGAATTTTATACATGTATAAAATGTATTTCATCATATCCACTCTCAACTCCCCTCTTCAAGCCCTCTTAGACTCCCTTTTCTAAGCCCCCTCTCAACTTCAGTTTTTTTAAAAAAATAGAGTTCAATTAGTGTTGCCCATATGCACATGGGTGAAGGGAAGGGCCATTCATTGGAGCACAGGTAACTTAAGCCACATTCCCAATGAAACTTAGTTAAATTCTTCTAAGTAAAATTTCTATGTTGAAGGGTCTGGACACTTTTAAGGCTATTGGTATGAGTTATAATTTACTTCAGGAAATCTCCCCATATCCGCACTAGCTGTTAATATGCCCTAATACTAAGAATTAAGTGTTTGTCACTGGTAGACAAAACATAGTGTCTCACAGGTTCAATGTTGATTTTTGGATTATAAGATTGCATTTTTTTCTCAGGCAATCTGCCTTCAGGCCCTTGTCCTGGAGGCACCAACTTCACTGCTGATGTTGAGTGAACATTTCCTTTGTGCCAAGCACTTGGCTTAGATGGCCTCAGTTACTTCTGATGGGAATTCTCATATAAATCACCCTAAGTTACACGGGTAGTAAGATAGGAGGCTAGGGCTTGAACCCACATTTTGAAACCAAAGTCTTGACTTATATTCTCTAGTTAAAACAAATTACTTATTTCTGTGTATCTGTGTGAGTATAAAGGGTATGTGTGAGTGTGTGTGTGTATGTGTGTGTGTGTGTGTGTGTGTGTGAGAGAGAGAGAGAGAGAGAGAGAGAGAGAGAGAGAGAGAGAGAGAGAGAGAGAGAGAGAGAGAGAGAGAGAGAGAGAGAACACGGAGAAACCATAAGAGGGCCTCAAGTGTTCTCCTCTATCACTTTTTTGAGACAGGGTCTGATCCTTGAAGCCGGGATCATATTTTCTTGATTAGGCTGGAAGCCAGCAAACCCATGTGATTCCCTTGTCTCTGCCCCCTTGTATCTGGGGTTACAGGTGTTTGCAGGGATACCTCCCTCGTTACATGGATGCTAGGATCCAAATTCTGGTCCTCCTCAGTCCTCATGATTTCTGAGCAAGTTCTCTTAACCACTGAGCCATCGCCCCAGCCCCTTTGACTGGGGGGCTTTCCATTTGTTTACCTTTATGTAATATCTATGGGGATTATTTATTTATTTATTTAGACAGGGTCTTGCTATGTAGCCCAGGCTGGTCTGGAACTTGTGATCCTCTTACCTCACCCTCCCACATGCTAGGTTTATAGGTGTTACCATGTCTGGCTTTATTCTTTTTCTTAACCACCATTCTCTCCTGCCTTCTTCTATATTAGAAATCACCAGTTCAGATCCTGTGCCTGGCTCTTTTTTCTGACATTTGTATTTTATGTTGGACTGAAGCAACATCAACCTCTCAGGGGAGAGATAATGGACAGGCAAATGGAGTTGCAGAGATAAGAAATGGGAGATACACTTTTTTCTCAGTCTTTCTCAACATTGCCTTTGGTCATGATGAACAAAGGACAGTGTCTGTGGCTGGATAGAGTCAGGCTGGGCTGTATATAACTTGCTGCAGATAAGATGTGGGCTCATGGGGCTGGAGAGATGGCTCAGTGGTTGGGAACACTGACTGTTTTTGTAGAAGACCCAGGTTCAATTCTCAGTACCCACATGGCAGCTAACAACCATCCTTAACTCCAGTTCCAGGGGATCTGACAACCTCTTCTGGCCTTCACGAGCATTATACAATATACTGTACTTACAAAATTGCATGCACAACACTCATACACATTAAATAAATAAATAAAGTTTTTTTTTTTAAAAAAAGATGTGGGCTCATGGCATGGTAAGATATGTCCATGAGTGCAACAGTGGCACAAATGTTATGGGGGTAACCAACTATTTTCTGCTTGGATTTAATTCCTACTCTACAGGAGGAAACACATGCCTGGTACTGTAAATCAGATCAAGAGCTGGGGAGCTCAGAGGCCCTAGGATAAACCTACTACTATTATTTTGCTAAATGATACAATATTAAACTGCCTTTTAAATTCCTATCTCTCACCTGTAGATTAGTGCAGTACTCAGGCCTTATCAAAGAAGCTTTCTGCAATGATGGTGGTTTACATAGAAGCTCATAACTGGTTAAATTGCAGAGAATAAGTGACTGTGGAGTGTCACCCACAAATGGGACATCTGTATCACTTCCCTTCCTCAAGGCTCAAGGACCATCTCAGAAGAGGGGACAGAAAGAGTGTAAGAGCCTGAGGTCAGGGAAGACCAGAGTGAAATAGTGTCTTCTGGTCATGGCAGGACTGCCACACTCATGAGTGAACAGCAGCTGTGGTTGCCTGCACAAGACCTGCACAAGTTCAAGTCAGTCAACATTCTAGCATGGAGTGGGACGAGGTTCATGAGCCCTTATCCCAAACTGAGAAGCTACGGATAGTTGATGGCTCCTGGGGGAGGGATAGTCAGTTTTCCTTAAGGATGTGGCTCCTGGTAGGTTAACCATGCTCCAGTGGATGGCCCCACACCCAGAAGTCTATGGACAGCACAGATTGGAGTTGATGGACTATTAAAAAAATAAGAGGACATGAAGTTGGGTGGGTAGGGAGATGGGGGTGATTCTGGGAGGAATTAGGGGTGAAAATGATCAAAACACATTGTATGAAATGTAAAAAAATTAAAAACACATTTTATTCATTTATTTATTGTGTGGGTAGATGGATGGGTGGGCACATATGTCACAGCACTCAGGTGGAGGTCAGAGGACAGGGGTCTCTCCCTCTACCATGGGGATCCTGGGAATCAAATTCAGGTTGTCATGCTCAGTGATAAGTGTTAGGGTTCTAAATAGCAGCAGCTCCCCGCCTCTCCAACAGGGACCTACAGACTTTGGAGCCTGGAAAAGGGAACTTAGCTGATAAGCACCTTGACCTTTGAGGTCAAGAAGAACAAACTCTGCTGAGAAGCAGCCTGCCTTTCCTCTGACCTCCAAAGGTAAGATAAGCAGATTTCTTCTTACTTCCCTTCCCTTCCCTTCCCTTCCCTTCCCTTCCCTTCCCTTCCCTTCCCTTCCCTTCCCTTCCCTTCCCTTCCCTTCCCTTCCCTTCCCTTCCCTTCCCTTCCCTTCCCTTCCCTTCCCTTCCCTTCCCTTCCCTTCCCTTCCCTTCCCTTCCCTTCCCTTCCCTTCCCTTCCCTTCCCTTCCCTTCCCTTCCCTTCCCTTCCCTTCCCTTCCCTTCCCTTCCCTTCCCTTCCCTGACATCTTTCCCTTCGCTGACATCTCTCCCTTCCCAGAGGGAAAGGTGCCCCGTGTGAAATAAATCTGTATCCCGCTGAGAATTCCATCTGTGCCTCGGTGCCTCCTCCATCCGCACCCGTCGCTCGCTCTCTCCAACATTCCTACCTATCAATAAGCACATTTATCCACTGAGGCATCTCTCTGGGCCTGAAGTTTTCAATTAATGAAAAATATTAAAAAATAAAAAAGATGTGGGGTCATGACCAAGCCCAGGGTCAGGGTTCAGGGGACCTAGATTTATTTCTAAATAATTTATATGTTTAGTGCTATTTTAAATGGTGTTTGTGTTATCTTTCAATTATTGAAATAAAATATCTGAGGTAATTAATGTAAAAAGAAGTTTATTTGGGACTGGAGAGATGGTGTAGTGGTTAAGAGACTGGCTGCTCTTGCAGAAGACCTGGGTTTGAATCCCAGCACTCACATGGTGGCTAACAACTTTCTATAACTCCATTTCCAGGGATCTGATGCCCTCTTCTGTCCTCCACAGGCACTGAATGACATGGATGTACTTACATACATGCAGGCATAACACTCATATACATAAAGATAAAAATAAATAAATAAAAAAAGAGAAAAGTTTATTTTGGCTCACAGTTCTGGAGTTTCAGGTCATGGTTCATTGACCCATTTCTTTGGGCCTGTGATAAAGCAGTGTGTCATGGTAGAAGACTGATGGAGATAGTCATAAATCAAAAGACTGTGTCATAGTCACAAATCAAAAGAGAGAGAAAGACACCTGTGGCCCATAATCCCCTACCACTAGGTCTTCCCTTAAAGGTTCTAGCACCTTTTAATCATGCCAATCTGAGGTGCAAGATTTTAACACGTGGGCCTTTGGATGATCCAAGTGATACCAAATGGAATTTAAAATTTACATAATGTCTGTCTTTGGTTACTTAAAAATACAATTTTTGCATTTGATTTGTGTCTTCAGTGAGTGACCTTGCTAAATGTTCTTCCTTTAATAATTTAATAAACAATCAAAATTATTGTAAAAATCATAGTATTTTTTTGCGTGTAAAGTCTGTGGGATTTCTCTGTTGACAGCTTTATTAACTATGAGTAATGAATAGAAACCAATATCTTATTTTTTGTACTTTAATAACAAATTCACACTGAATATTTATTTTTTTTTCTTGCCTTAGTGCTCTGGCTGGGATTCTAATTTCATGTTGAGTAAGTAAAGTACAAATTGTGATTGTAGGCTAGGCATGATGTCCCATGCCTTTAATCCCAGCGATCACTTGATTCAGAAGTGTGACTGTAGGTTATTGTGGTATATTTTTTTTGTCAATCAAAGAAGTTCATTTTTCTTCCTAGTTTGTATATTTTTGCCATGATTGTTCAATTTTATTAAAAATTATATAAAATTAATTTTAAGCTTTGGCCTATTTAGGCAATCATGTGTTTCTTCTTGTTTAACTTGTTAATATAATTTCAATTGTTTTACATACAAGACCTTTACCTCGTCTATTTTCTCATCTTTTAAAATGCTATTTTTATCAACATATATTATTCATTGTACAAAATGGTACCCACTTTTAATTAATTAATTAATTAGGTCTTTTTGAGACAGGTTCTTCCTGTAGCCCCAGCTGACCTGGAACTTGCTGTAGACCAGTCTGGCTTTGAACTCACAGAGATCCACCTGTCTCTGCCTCCCAAGTGCTGGGATTAAAGGCATGTACCACGATGCCTGGCTGATACCCACTTTTAAAAGGTGAAATATTTATATGATCTGAAGAAACCAAAGTTTTAATACTGACTTTAAAAAAATTAAAAAAAATTACTTATTTAATAACCACACAATCAGAAGAAGGATTTCATTACAACAACATATTCAATAACAATTTCCAGAGCTAAGATGCATCTCTTTCAGAATTGGCTGTAAACTTTTAGGTTTACACATGAATTAATACAGTTATACATTATTGTACTCAGTATAAACCCTATAAAACCTAAAACTGAATGAGGTTTTAACCTTTAAAAAAGATCTCTATTTCATTTTAGAATCTACTGTTTCATACAGAAAAGCTCATTTTTAATGCAAATAACACTTAGATGTTTGTACATGCGTCTCTAATCTCTATGTATCTGATTATTACTAGTCACAGTCACTTACTTTCTAAGATCCTTGGCACCTGAGCATGAATGTAAAGTCATCAGGTAGATTTCAATGGTAATGTTTTGCACATCTACTAATTATTAAGGAGCAAATTTTTATGCTTTGAAGAATTATTTTTTTTTTAATTTAAAAAAGACAGGTATAACCTCAATTTTGCAGATGAGAAAATAGAATTTCAGAAAGCTTAACTAATTTCCTCAAGGCACACAGTGCTTTACCTTTTGGGGCTAGCCCCAGTTTATTTCCAAGGGCCTGCTTTTTAGAATTTTTCTCACAAAATATATGTCCTTCTAAGGGAGGGCCAATGCATTGTCTCTGAGTTAGGGGAATTGCTAGTGTGTGTGTGTGTGTGTGTGTGTGTGTGTGTGTGTGTATGTGAGACATGCTACATGCATGCATGCACACAGGCAAATTGGGTGGGTGTTAACGGTATAAAGAAATCTCAGAGATTTCAGTGCTGTTGGGCTGGCGGAGGTTGCCAAGTATGTGGGAGAAGACAGGAGCTGAAAATGTTAAAATGAGAGAGAGCGAGAGTGAGAGAGAGAGAGAAGAAATGACAAGGAAAAGACGAGAACACTTCTGAGAACATTTCTCCAGGGTTACATTCCAAGCTGCTGGAGAGTCATGTGTTCTCAGTTCTGGGCGTCAGGTCGTCTGGTTGACTGACTGACCCTGCTCTTGCAGCTGGAAGGCCTCTGTGCTGGAGAACACCTCGGATGGCTTGCTCTGCTCCCTTGGAGGTGCTGTATATTTCCTAGTGAACAGGAACAGTATTCTGCGATGATGGCGGAGACATTTATCTGAGCTAGTTTGGACAGGGTTCACATATATAAAACGGAAGTTTATTGTGCGGATTTGGCTTATGAGTTATGGAGGACTTCTGCTGTCTGTAAGCCGAGAACCCAAGAAAGCCAGTGGTGAAATGCAGTTGGAATGTGAAGTCTGAGAACCAGGGAGCTGATGGTATAAACCCCAGTCTGGGGGCAGCAGGAGATGAGATGAGATATCTTGGCTCAAGAAGAGGTAGTAGAAAAAAAGGGTGTAAATTCTTCCTTCTGCTGCCTTTGTGTGCGTGTGTGTGTGTGTGTGTGTGTGTGTGTGTGTGCGCGCGCGCACATGTGTACACATGGAGGAGCAAACCCAGGGCCTTGTGCATGCTTGTTAATCTGCCCTTGAGCTGTGTCCACAGTCCTTATTTCTTCTATTTAAACCCTCAGCAGAATGGATGATGCCTACCCACACTGGGGAAGGCAGCCTTCTTTACCGAGCCCATCCATTTCCAACCTGGTCCCCAGTGCATTCTGCACCACAGGAGATGATCAGGCAGAAAAAGCAAGATGCTTCCCTGGGGAAAGGGTGACATGAATGGCACGAAAGGAAGGCGGGTCTAGTCACTTCTCAGGACCTTTCAGTGGGAATATTTTTGGATTTTAGAGATAATTGGTAGCATTTTCTATTTACAGCAAGAAGAAGTTGGATATAACACAGTTAAAGATGTCCCCATGGTAGGTGTGTGTGTGTGTGTGTGTGTGTGTGTGTGTGTGTGTGTGCATGTCTATGTGTCACATATTAACCATAGACCAACAGTGTGAGGTTCACCCTTGCTCTTGAAGGCCATATGCTTCCTGAGTCCTTTATATGGGCATATCTAGGGGAGGCTTGGCCACACAGGGAGGAACACAGGTTGTCAGCCAGGCCTGAGAACAACTGGCCACACCTATGTGGGATATCAGCTGAGCTGAACAACTGGCCTGGAACAGAAAGTTGACCAGCTGCTCAAGCGCAAGAGATGGGCCTTCGTTAGCGTCCCAGTCTGCAGGCCAGTGACCAACAGCCCTCAGTCACGGTTCCTGCTGCCTTAGTCCCCACGAGATGGGAAATAGGTAGAGGTGTGAGCAGGGGCAGGATCTGAACAGGACAGAATAGCACGAGCAGAATCTATTTTCTTCTCTCTTCAATGGTGCTCAGTCTCTATAACCTGATGATTTGACAACAGCTGCCGGAGAACCCTACAAATCTCAAATTTGCTAGTAAGCAAAATAAATATATAAATAAATATAAAGTCCATCATCAGCTCCTGGTCTCCTGACCTTGTCTTGAAATGTGTTGCAAATATGCTGACACTGGGGTTGCTGTAGTTAACAGCAAATGGCATCACCTGGCAGCTCACACCTGGGCTGGCCTGGCCTCCACGTTAATATGCTTCCCAAATATCTTTAGGCCCCAGATCTCACAACACCCTCAGAATGATAAATCCCGAGCTGGGGGAGGCTCGGCATAGGGGAGAGATCAGTCTCTTTCTTCTAATGCCCACTTTAAACTTGAAGCGATACTAATGACAAGGTCCAAATTATATCTGGAGTCTCCTTTCCCCTTTTCTTTATCAAGGATCTCAGAGAACATACCAGAAGCTATAATCTCAGTAATCATGATCTGTGTGGCTGATGGACATTCAGTTTTAATTTAGAAAGGCAGCCAAGAGGGAAGGGCAAGTCACAGGATGACATGACCAGTAGGATAGTTGCTATCAACCCTGGCTACATGTTAGAATTACCTGGGGCAACTTTTAAAAAATATTTTTATAATCAGGCGTGGTGGTGCATGCCTTTAATCTCAGCACTCTGGAGGCAGAGGCAGGTGGATCTCTGTGAGATAGAAGCCAGCCTGGTCTCCATAATGAGTTCCAGGCCAGCTGTGGCTACAGGGAGACCCTGTTTCAAAAAGACAAAAAAAAAAAGAACTTGGCATTTTGGTGAGGGGTTAAGGCATAGTGGTCATGAACATAACTTCAGAGACACTGTCACTGCAGGTGGCCTTGAGGACACGGGATCACTGGTCCCCACCCTATGATCTTACACTTGCTTCTTCTGTTATGTGTTTTTCACTCCCTGCTACCAAACCCTGTGCTCACATAGCTCTGTTTACCCCTATTTTTCCTCTGCATTGGTGACCATAGAATACATTGGCCCCTCCTTTACACCTGTTTCCTGTGCTTTAGAAAGCTGTGCTGGTCTGATTATTGGAATAGGTTATATTTCGGATGATAGGATTAACTATATTTTGATTTGAAGGCTATCCTCAATTTGGCAATGTGCAACAAATTCCAAATATTCTTAAATGATGTAGAAAATCTATTAGGATACAGTTCCTACTAGGAATGTGATAGCTCTTGTTCCCCTTTTACTCTCCCTACAATAAGGGAAACTGCTCCAACTAATACTGATAAATAGAACTCACTCCTGAGGGAGAGCACCCACTGCTGCCCAACATAACTGTGCTTCTCAAAATACTCTAAATAAAAGATGATAGTATACAACTGAAGTTCAGCTCAGAAAAATCTATTTTAATTTCATAAAGGTGGGGAATGCAAGAAAGTAATAACCAGGATCTTTCATGTTCTGTTTCATTTAAGAGTACCAAAAGATTGAAAGGACTAAACGTTCTTCAGGCAGAGTGCCACAGTATTTATCTTGAATAAGCTTTGGGGAAACCTGACTCAAGACTGCTGCACAGTTACACAGGGATGAGCACCAGGAGGGCAGACACTCCATGTAGCCGATTATGGGAAGCCGTGTGTTTTGCTATTTAGGCAAACTGCGTTTGGGGCTGATATATTGACAGTCTCTTGTGAAGGCTGATTAGTAGAACAAGGGCATATGCTGAAGAGAAAAGACTGAGTCCTTGTACATTTTCTTTCTGTGGTGTCTCACACAGATTCATAAGGCATTGTAAGTAAATATTTGACTAAAATTGTTAGTGCATGTAATAATAAAGGAATATGAATTGAAAGCTGCACATTTTGCCATATCTAGAAATATTAGAGCACAAATCAGAAAAAATATAAAAACTTTAAGAATATATAAAAGGAAAATTTGAGACTTTTAACTC
>NW_008349068.1:3242293-3255331 GCF_000622305.1 Nannospalax galili | reverse complement strand
CTCTTAATGTTTGTATATGTGTATATATGTGGGTGTGAGTGTGGGTAGAGGCTATGGGGGTGGAAAGAGGGCCGTGAGAGTGGAAAGGAGATCCTGAGGAAGTGAGGGAAGGCCACAGGACACAGGAGAAATGGACATAAAGAGGAGGCTCCTGGGAGTGGAAGGCATTTCAGAAGCAGGGAGCTGGAGAAGAGATTGGGAGGAAAATAAGAAAATTGTTTGAGAATATAAAAATGAAACTAACAGGTTGAACACCTTAAAAATTAAAAATAGACGGGCGTGGTGGCACACGCCTGTAGTCTCAGCACTTGGGAGGCAGTCAGGCAGATCTCTGTGAGTTCAAGGCCAGCCTGGTCTACATAGTGAGTTCCAGGACAGCTGGGGCTACAGGGGTACCCTGTTTCAAAAAGACAAAAAAATTTTATTCTTTGAGAATTTCATACATATATACGATGTATTTTGATCATAGTCACCCCCATTCCTTCCCCAACTCCTCCTTGATCACTCCCTCAATTCCCTAACCCTCCCAACTTCTTCCCTTCTTTTTTTTTCTTTTTTAATAACTCACCGAGTTCAATTAGTGTTGCCCGTGATATTCATGGGTGTGGGGCCTTCCACTGGATGTTAACCTGCCAGGGCCACACCTTTGTAGAAAATTGACTCTCCCTCCCCTAGAAACCATCATCTGTCACTAACTTCTCAGCTAGGGGTGAGGGCTCATGAAATAGCTGGGTTTTACTCCAGACCAGTTGCTCTGAAAGCCTGGGAAATTTTCTAGTTACTGAATTGAGTATAAATATCAAAACTTAAAAAGGTCAGAATCTCTGGAATTGGGACTTCATCATCCATCTTTAGAAAAAAAAAAAAAAAACTTTTCAAGGTAATTCTGTTACCTGAGCCTTCCACAAAAGGCACCCTTGAGACAGGCTGAGTGCTAGCCTCTGCCACACTTACCAGTGTGTATAGCACTAATAGGAATGAGTATCCCACGCCTCTGAATGCTGGTACTTTACTTTTCATGCCTTATTTGCTAAGTTTCCCTCCCTGACTCATTTTAAAAAAAAAAAAAAAAAAAACTTTTCAAGGTAATTCTGTTACCTGAGCCTTCCACAAAAGGCACCCTTGAGACAGGCTGAGTGCTAGCCTCTGCCACACTTACCAGTGTGTATAGCACTAATAGGAATGAGTATCCCACGCCTCTGAATGCTGGTACTTTACTTTTCATGCCTTATTTGCTAAGTTTCCCTCCCTGACCACCGAGGGGAAGGTTGTTCTATAGTAACTGAAGGCTTATGTTAACACAGGTACTTTATGCATATTAACTCATGATGGTCTTCACAATCACATAACGTGGATAGAATTAGTCTGATTTTACCTATGAAAAAGTGTAAGTGGTGGGGGGTGGGTGGGTGGGGGATATAACTTTGTCAAAAATATGGGGGTAGTAGAGGACAACTTGGAGTTTGAACTCAGGTCAGATGTCTGCAGCAGCAACATCATGAATATGTCTGTTGTGTATGCCATGTGCATGCAAAGTGCCTTGGATCCTCTTTTATGATAAAAATGGTAGAGAATACATTTGTCAAATCAAGGTCCACATAACAAGAATCTAAGAAATTGTTAATCTGCTCTAGGGAAGAAATTATACTTATTGTGGTGGCTGCAATGGGGCCTCTACCTGTGGAGTTTGTGGTGGTCTACAGTTAATTAGTAGGATCAGTCAGATTTTTGCAGGGACTAGACTGTGAGTTAGACAGCCACATGATTAGAACCACCATCTCCAATCCTTTAGACCTGGCTTTCCACAGTGTTTACAGAACTCGAGCTGCATACCTAATTAAAAAATGTTTAATAGCCATAGTAGAAAGTGGAGACAGGAAATTAATTTCAGTGATGTTTTATTTAACTCAATCTGTTAATTTTTTTCTTTTTTCTGGAGACAAAGTCTTGCTATTGCTTAGTCTAGTCTCAGGCTCCTGAACTCCAGCTATTTCTGACCTCAGCTTCCCCATAAGCTGAGAGCACAGGTGTATACCACCACACTCACCTCTATTAAAATATTTAAAAATATGCCAGGCATGGTGGCACACGCCTGTAGTCCCAGCACTTGGGAAGCAGAGGTAAGCGGATCTCTGTGAATTCAAGGCCAGCCTGGTCTACATAGTAAGTTCCAGAACAGCTTGGGCTACAGGGAGACCCTGTCTCAGGACAGCTGGGGCTACAGGGAGACCCTGTCTCAAAAAGACGGAAAAAAAAAAAAAAAATATATATATATATATATAATAAATATAAAAAGTATTGACATTTTGTATCCTTTTGGGGTAATAGGTATTAATATTTTCAGTAAATTTCAATTCAGAAATATCAGAAATATTTTATATATATTTAGGTTCCATAAAACTCAAAATTGCAGAAGTAGACACACAGGCTTAAGCTGTTTTAAACATTTAAAGTTTTCCAAAGCAAAAATCATATATGTTTAAAATTTCTTTTAACTAAAAGAAAATCAACTGCTTGGTTATACCAATGACATTTTGAGTACTCAGTAACTGCATGTGGTCACGCTGGCAGTGACAGTGCAAGTACAGCTATATCTCTCTTAGAGGGGCCCCTGTCTTTGTCATACCCTGTTGGCTGTGATTTTATTTTTTATTATCTTCTCTGGGAACTGGCAGGTATAAGTTTCCCCTCAGACCTAAGAGGCAATGTAGGGTTTTGTTCTAACTGCCAACTATCTGTCCTGGTTATGCATTCAGGGACTGAGGACATGCTCATTAGGCTGGTCCTCAGTTTTAGTGGACCCACTGTGAGCCTGACATTGACCAGGGGCCAGTTTAGAATGCATCTCCGAAGGGATCCTACTGTAAAAGATCTCTGGCTAGTTATGTCTAGCTGGATCTTGTCTATACAAGTCCTTAAAATGGTTGGGTATTATCTTTTCCCCAGTTCAGATGTCTGAGTAAATGGCCAAAGATCCTTCTGAGGAAGGACTGGGGGAATTAGAAGGGTGTACACTAGCTGGGTGTGCTGGTTCTCACACTCCTGTAACTCTCCCACTGAGAGGCAGAGGCAGGAAGATTGCCAGTTTGAAGCTAGCCTGGACTACATAAAAGATCTTGTCTTCTCAAACAAACAAAAATTAAAAAAGTGTATATTTATTGCAATATTACAAAATCTTTTCTTCTGAATACTTGACCTCTTTTTTAGTCTTAGGCTATAGGTCATAAAAATTGGTGAAGATTATATTGGAATAATTTTTCTTGGTCTCCTTTTCATCCACCTGGATTTCTTTAGTTGGCACAAATTGAATAGTACCCTTGTTGGCTGCCTATCTAGTTTTCCGCACTTACTTCATATTCTGTGAACCATATCATCTCTTGATGATCAATCCCTCTGTCCTCCCTGTTTGATCTTGTCACTCTCAATAGTAACAGAAGCCACCTGGCTCTGATGGGTCTGAATTGCCAACCTGCCTCTGTTGTTTTAAAGCCCTTTCATCCACTGTAATCAGAGATGCTAGTTCTGTATGGCTTTTCCTACTGTCAGCCTTGGCCTAGGAGAAGCACCATTTATTCTTTAGTGGGGCTAGTGCCCTTCTCACCAACACATTCTGGGACGAATTATCTTTTAGATTTTTTTCCTGACTTATTTTTGTGTCTGTTATAGTATCTCTACTTTCTTGATCTTTTTTGATGTGTGAGTCAGTGATATATGTATGTGGTGTGTATGTATGTAGTGTATGTGCATGTGCGTGGATATCAGTATACATGTATGTGTGTATACAGAGGCCAGAGGAGAATGTCAGGTGTCCTGCTCTATCACTTTCTGCCTTACCCCCTTGAGATGGGGTTTCTCACTGAAATTGGAGCTAGGCTGGTGACCAGCAAGCCCCAGTCATCCTCCTGCCCCTGCTCCCTACAGCACTAGGGTCTCAGGTGTGTGCAGATACACATGGCTCTTAATGTGGCTGCTGGGGATTCGAACTCAGGTCCTCATGCTTCTGCAGCTTACCTTCTGAGCCACTTTCCCAGCTCCTACTTTCCTGGTATTTTAATCTTCTACCATCAGTCAGGGCAACTCAGGCATTTCCTTTTCCATTCTTATACAGATGTCTAGATGTGTGCTTACAGCATTGACCAGAGCTCTCATCAAGGTGTCACATCTATCCTGGGAGAGGATTCTCAAATTGGCACCCTTATTTATCCAGCCTCCTATTCCAACCTCTGAATGAAACCCCTTCACACTATAATTCCGTTTGCACTTCTAGTTAGGCAGGTGCCAGTTGGCTAGGTCTTGGAAAGCCTTAGGGATATAATTTCTTCTTTCACTTCTTTGGTCAGGAAGGAAGGTGGGGGATGATCTGGAGTGGGGCACTCAGGGCCTTGCTGGGAGACCCTCAGAATTGCTATTCTGGCAATTGTGTCCTGGCCTAGTGTTTAGTTTTCACTGATCTTCCAGAGCAGGAGATGGGGGTCTCTTTCTATGCTATCAAGAAGGACTTCTGGCTTCCACACCTGCTTTTAGTTGAGATTAATCTTCTGAGCCTTTTCTTACTCCACCCCCAAGAGTATTAGTGAAACTTAGTAGAGCTATTCCATTACCCTTATAATTCCTATTGTAGCCATAGTTATCAAATATGATGCACTATCTGCAAGTATACCTTCTTTCTCCAGAACACATCCCAGCATTTTACCAGTGGCTGTTTTTGCTACTGGACTGGACTGCTGTACTATGCCAGGGACTGACAGCGTTCCAGTTTCCACTATGGGTCCAGAGGTCTCATTGCCTGCCAAATGGAAGTGATACAGCTCTGATATGCCGTCTATTTCTCCTACTTTCTCTGACAACTTGTGGCTGAGCTCCCCGGGAAGTTGGCTCTGAGATGGTATTCAGAGGGTTGGATGTCTATTAAGGAGGGCCCTTGGGGAGGGAGGAGAGGGAAGCAGAAGTGCACAGAAGGAGATATTGGCTGTGGTGTAGACCGAAGGGCAGTCTCGGCTGAACTCTTAGAGTGAAGATGACTTTGCAGAATTATGTGAAAATGGGATGTGGTGGTCAGGCCACTATATTCATAAATCGTCCAGTAACTAGATGAAGACTAGTCAGCAGCACTCTTAGTAACAAGTTCTTCATTGGAGACAGTTCTGGGTGGTACAACTCAGTGTCCAGAACAAAATCCAGAGAGCCTTAAAATACTTTAAATAAAGAGCTAATGTGTGCTTCCTTGCACATACTTCTTCTGGAGTAAGGGGATTCTAGAATTAGAATTGGTGCCATATTTCTGTTTGCTACTAATAAAAAGTTAATAAAACAATAAATTTTTAAGGAACTTTATGTTATGTGTTCTAGATCCTTGGTTGTGACAAGGATCCTTGGTCAAATGTTTAGGATTAGACAAAAGAAGGTATTTAAGACTTACCCACTGTTGAATGCTGACTGAGATTTTTAATGACTAATCATCTCGGATAGCCAGATAGGCTTTTTGGAGTGAAGCTGTTGGTCCTGAGAGTCCAATCCTATAACTAACATTCTCTTTTATACTAGTGATTCTGCAATGAATTCAGCAACTTTAAACGGGGACTTGCTAAGTGCCAGGTCTGAGGAGAGATGCTAAGAGACATGAATGAGGACCAAGAACCAGTATTGCCTTAACAGGAAGACAATTTTGAGGACAGGCAAAGAGAATTGGAGCTATATCAGGTTAGACTTTGTGATTCATCAGTAAACTTTGATCTCTTGACTGAACATTTCGGGCCTATCCTCATTATGCTGTGTGAATTGAGGCTACTTGGCCAAAGTCAGTGGAAGAGTTATGTGTCATTGGTAAAGACACATAACCTGACATTACCTTTATCACTTGGATGAGAAGGTTCTATGGAGTTCAAACCTGTCTAGTAAGTATTAAGTATCTGTGGTTTATACACAATGGTTTACATCTTTGCTGTTCAAGGGAGTAGCCAGTAGTCACATATGGCTACTTAAATAACAACAAAAATTAATTATTGTTAAATGAAATTATAAATTCAGTTCCTCAGATTTCAAGTATATAATAGTGACGTGTAATTAATGCTTACCCTACTGGACAGAACAAGTTTGCCACCACTAAGCCTGACCCTCTGTTTTCCTTCTACCTGTACTGGTCGCTGGAACTATAGCAGCCAGCAAGAGAGAATTTAAGTGAGGAACCACAGAGTGGGCATGGGAACATGATGCAGCTACAGAGCATTTCCATTTCTACAGAAAGTTCTTCTGGATGTCAATGGCTTAGATTATCACTGAGTCAGACCATTAGAGCAGAAAATGCCTTCTTTATTTATTAAACAGGGACACTGGGACCTATAAAGCTGCTAGGTCTGGGATCACCTGAGTCTCAGATCAATGATTCTAGATTGTTTACAGATTTCTTTCAGCTCACAAGACCTATGAGATCCACTTTAATAGCCCAAGATACCACGAGGGTAAATTATCTATCTATGTATCTAAGTGACTATGTATCTATCTATGTATCTATCTATGTATCTATCTATCTATCTATCTATCTGCTATCATCTATCTATCTATCTATCTATCTATGTATCTATCTATCAATGTATCTATCTATCTATATCATCTATCACCTATCTATCTGCTATCTATCTATCTATCTATCTATCTATCTATCTACCTATCATCTATCTATTTATCTTTATCTATCTATCTATCTATCTATCTATCTATCTATCTATCTATCATCTATCCATCCATCTGCCTACCTATTCATTCTTTCACTTTTATTTCCATCCTTCCATCTATCTATTCTTCTTCCCATCCTTCAACATACTCTATGTTTTAATTTTCTTTTTTTTTCTTGGAGACAGGGTTTCACTGTGTGGCCCAGGCTGGTCTCAAACTTATGATCTATCTATCTATCTATCTATCTATCTATCTATCATCTATCCATCCATCTGCCTACCTATTCATTCTTTCACTTTTATTTCCATCCTTCCATCTATCTATTCTTCTTCCCATCCTTCAACATACTCTATGTTTTAATTTTCTTTTTTTTTCTTGGAGACAGGGTTTCACTGTGTGGCCCAGGCTGGTCTCAAACTTATGATCCTCTTGATTCAGCATCCAGAGGGCCAGGATTATAGGTATGTCCCATCATGCCCAGATGTTTATTTTTCTTCTACCTGTAGTGATTGCTGGAACTACTGTAGTCAATGAGAGACACTTCCTGTTGAGCAAACAACACTTGATTGTAATACAATGTGATCATTGCTACAACTGAGGTAAGAGCCAAGGACATAGAGCCTAGAGGAGGCAAGATGTATTCTGCCAGAGGAAATGCATAGGAACTGACATTTAAATTGGGTCCTGAAGGATGAACAAGAGTTTATTAGATGAGAAGGTAGGAAGGTACCCTAGGAGGACAGAGTGGTGTGAGCCAGGATGTGAGGACATGAAGTACATTGGCGTGGACAACAGTGAGTAGCCTGCTCTGGATCAAGTGTGGCTGTGGGAGGGTAGGAGTGGCGAGTTAGAGCAGGAGACAGGGCTGGAAGAGGAGGCCTGGCCTATTTGTGAGAGCCTGTGTGCTGGACTGAGAGGCATGGGCTTTATCTTGTAGGCCATGGGAGGCTCTGGAGGTGAAGGAGAAGGATGTGATTGGATCTGTGTTTTTAAATGCCTGATCCATGGGGATGTAGGGAATGGACTTGGATTTTAGTGGGTCCAGTGCACTGCATTTTTCCAAGAAGGAGTAAAATTCTAACCCTAGCACAGAATGATGCTGCTGCCGCCTTCTTAGAGTTAAAAAATAGTTACTATCTCTCCAGTGAAAAATGGTGAATGTTTCCACGCTACTCTGCTCCTCTTCTTTTTATTACTCACATGACCTCTTCACCAGCCTCTTCCTAAACCACATCTTCTCCAGAGTCAGATAACACAGAAAAGAGTGATGGGGAAGAGGTTGAAAGCAACCGTGCTACCCTCTGAGCTGTGGGTGACCTCTGGGTCCCCGGTGTCCCTAGTAAGTGAGCCCCATTGAGAAATGCTGCTTGACTGTTTCAGGGCACACTACTGGATTTTGGGGGCGAGAGAGTGCTGTCCTCACTCCTGCCTGGAAAAGAACTGATGTCATGTGTGGAGAATGAGAACAGTTCCTTCCCTCCACTTGATTTTCTGTAAGAAAACTTGAGGAATGGCACTGAGTGGGACTGAAAGAGAGCACTTACCCAGTGGAAAAAAATTAGGGTGTTTTCCCATCCTCTTCTCCCAAGGAGAGAATGCTTTGTTGGGCTAACAGTTATGTTGGACTAAGAGCTATGACAATATGCAATTAATAGCACGTTTCTTTGTAACAAATAATAGTCAAAACATCTTGAAGCCCATTCACAGAGACAACTTTGAAGGAAGCCTCAGCTGTCCACACACATATCGAACACTGTCATTAAGGCCTCCTGGATGACAGCAGCTATAGTCCGTTGTCCCGGGTGGTTAGATGTGGGGTACTCTAGTCTTTAAATTTTCTTTGGGAAAAAAATGTCTTTTAAAACTTAATTTGCAACATAACACAGGAAAATAAATGGAAAGGGATGTGGTCTGGCATTTTATGAAGGAGCCCAGAGGATGAGGGGCTGTGCTCAATTTCTGACAGCAGAGTGATTTATTTAAAAGAGCCACCCCAACCCACAATTGGATGCTTGCACAGGACAGATGAGCATGAGGTTCTCAGTAGAATCTTACATAAATAAAATTCTTATCTTTACTTGTGGATGAGCATGCCCAGGCAGATCTTTTTAAAACCTTATTTCTTTCTTGAGAATGAAAACAAGCCCAGCCTTCTCATTTCATTCAGCATTGGACTTTGCAAAGGCTGATCCATCACCTATTCTAGCCCTCGTCCTTATTCAACAGCTCCTTCTGTTCAGGGCAACCATGTGCCTAGCTTAAAATGCCTCTTTTCCTGCGTTGATCTATTTACTCAAGTTGGGGCTTAAGTGGCCCTTTCCTGGCTAATGAGACTTAAGAAAAACCTACCGAATGTGTATCTAGAGCTGATTGATACCATGTTTTTCTGATGTGTTGGTGAACTTAGCTGCAAATTCCTTTGTTCTTCTTTTCTTTCTTCTGCTTCTGGCTTGACACCCAGAAGAGCAGCTGAGACCAGGGTGAAACAGCCAAACTGGAGCTCTTCTAGGTGCTGGAGACACAGGGCCAACGAGAGGATTTTTAGTGTCACTGGATTTACTGTTCAGTGAGAAATAAAAGGTATAAGTGTAAAGTTACAGCCTGATATCCAGAGTTCTGTAATAGGGAATGAAGGGGACAGGGGAATAAGACATAGGATCCGTTTAAATGATGAAAAAACCCCTCAAACTATGAGAGACTCTACAATCAAGAAAGTCAGTGACTACGGTAGCATGAACACTCTTCTCTCCTACTAAATCCTGGGATGGGGACCCCCCCTGAAATGGCCATTTGCTCACTTTTAACCTGGAACAAATGCTGAGTGGGAATGTGCAAGTGTAGATTTACTTCTCTGAATCCCTAATGGATCTCTGGCTTGCTCACACCAGGCTGAGCGCAGCTTGGAGGTGACTCCAGGGAGCACATGAGCCTGGGCCCTGAAGGAAATGTGTTTTGAGGCTGACTGAGCTGCCACCACTGCCCTAGGAAGATGAGTGGTTCTGACAGCTCAAGAGAAGCACTTGGATTAGGCTCAGACATTGCTTGGGCACTTGGCCAGCAGACATGGGCATGGCTAATCAGGGAACTTGTTTGGTAGCACTCAAGGGACAGTTTTACTGGGGTCAAGTGAGGGGTCTGGGGAATTTTTCCAGTTCTTTGATTTCTAGAAACAAAGGTCAAACTATTTTTAAAAAATATTTATTTTTCTTTTACATGTATGAGTGTATTGCCCTCATATATGTAAGTGCACCTGTGTTGTTCAGTGTCCATGGAGATCAGGAGAGGCCGTCAGTCCCCTGGAACTGGAGTTACAGTTGGTTGTTAGCTGCCATGTGGGTGCTGGGAACAGTCTAGGTCTTCTGCAAGAGCAGCCAGTGCTCTTAACTGCTGAGCCATCTCTCCAGCCCTCCAAACTTTTTTAACCAGGACTGTATGATTATTTCCATCATCATTGGTCCATTTCCCCTCCCAATGTATATAATCCCAAGGATTTTGGTAAGAAACCATTTAACTATCCATTAATTTCACTGATCAAGAAGAGAGCTGTTGGGCATAAGGTAGACTGGTGCCTTGCTGTGTGTACCTACTGAATTTCAGGTCTGCCATGTCTCCTGGCTTAATTGCAGAAGGTTCATATTATGTGTGCTGTGCTTCCAGAAAAACGTACATACATTGGCCTACTGAACAGTTGTAAGCCAAGACAGAAACTCTGACATCAATTGGTGGCTTGGATCCTCTATCTAAGGTATCACATTCCGTGATTCTGTATCATGAGAGCCCTGTAAGAAGGCATGACATGGAAATTTGTTTCCCTCAGAGGTCAAAGAGATTTGGGGAGCTGCTTCATCTTGTTTTCTTCTTGGTGACTAAGATGAACATTTATATACTAATAGCTTTGAGAAGACTTTCAAGAATGAACCCTAGATAATTTTGATATACTAGCATTTCTCATCCTTATTTTTATTTTTAAAAGTTAATTTGGGGGACTGGAGAGGTGGACCAGCAGTTAAGAACACTGGTTGCTCTTGCAGAAGACCCAGGTTCGAATCCTAGCACCCACATGGCAGCTAACTAACTGTCCATAACTCTAGTGTCAGGGGATCTGACAGCCTCTTCTGACCTCCATGGGCATTACATGACATGGGTGCACTTACCTACATGGAGGCAATACATGCATACACATAAAATAAAAATAATAAATAAAAATTTAAAAAAGTCAATTTGGGCTGGGTGTGGTGGCACATACCTTTAATCTCAGCACTTGGGAGGCAGAGGCAGGTGGATCTCTGTGAGTTCAAGGCCAGTCTCATCTACACAGCAAGTTCCAGGCCAGCTGGGGCTACAGGGAGACCCTGTCTCAAAAAGACCAAAAAAAAAAAAAAAAAAAAAAAAAAGTCAATTTGGAGTTTTCTTGACTTCCTCCCACCCCTGTGGAAGCCTAGTCCATAAGACAAACTTTGGCATTTGATAAAATGACAGGAAGGCAAGGTATGAATGTATAGCCTAAGTATTTGGTGTGGATGTATTCATAGGGTTCTGGGAGCACAGCACAGCGGTGTGCTCTATCTAGGGCTATACACATCACATAAGCCTTTGGAAAGAAGCCAGAGAAAGATGCAGACTTGAAGTTCAGTGGGTACATGTAGGTAAGGCATATTCCATCTTAAGGCCAGTGTTTCTTGTAATTGATCAGTGCAATTACCTGGAATTCAAGAATAATGTTACTTTTACTGGGCATGGTAACATATACCTTGAATCCCAATGTTTGGGAAACAGAGGCAGGTAGATCTGTGCAAACCTGAGGCCAGCCTGGTCTATATAGCAAGTTCTAAGCCAACCAGGGCTACATAGTGAGATTCTGTCTAAAAAAAAACCTATTTTCATGTTGGACCTGTGATGGAAATTTAAGGTGCATGTGAATTCCTGACTAGGTAGGCAACTGTCAGTCTTAAGGCACTGTTCTGCTGGGGGCAGAGTTGTGTCTATTTATGACTCAGTAACAAACCACCCCTAAACTTTGTGGTGTAAAGCAACATTATTATGTTCAGAATTTTGTGGGTCAGAAATTTGGGTGGGCTCACTGGGAATAGCTCATCTGTCTAAAAATTACAGGGATGGTTCCCATGGTTGGACATGGTTGGGACAGGGCAGTTGGGGCCATGGAGTTCGGTTTCTCAGGTTTCTTTCTTGTCTGTGTCACATCTGTTGGGTGTGAAATGTGAAGCATGGCTTCTTCCATGCCTGGCACCTGGGCTGTGACGGTCGCTGGTCACTGTCCTCTCTCTGTGTAATTGCTCAGGCAGCTTGCGCTCCCTCACAGAATGGCTGTCATCCATTACTCATTCTTCCATCGGGCTTCTCTGAGGTGGAGCCCTCCCATAGCTACAATGGAAGCCCCAAGGCTTCTGTGTCCTCACCTAGAAAGCTCTAGAAGAAGATTACTGCTTCTGAAATCTATTGACCAATTCACGTCACGGCCAGCTCAGGTTCAGGGGATGGGAAAAGAAGCAAAGGCTTTTGTGGTCACCTTTAATCTACCACAGGCATCTTGCCGGTCGACTCTCTTAGGCATCAATCTTAGCTGAATTCTCCGTACTGTCCCACCTGGCCTCTGAAGAAGTTCATCTGACGCACGGCTTGGGATCACTCCTTTACCTCTCAATGTCATGCAGAGAACATGAAAGATTAATTGAAATGACTGAGCCAATAGAGACAGAGACTATAAAGCAGCGATTCAAATGTCCATAAACACGATAAACTACAATTACGGTTTCAAGTGGCTCTGATATTAATGCCGATTGTCTCCCATGAAGGATGACCTAGTGGGACCTTTCTCCAAACTATGAAAGAAGTCGCGGGAAATTGCTCTGACCTGGTCCTCTCACTCTCCCCTCTCTTCAACATCCTGCTCCCATGTCATCTATTTTTTTTATGATTCCTGTTATTTTGGGCTGGATGGTCATATTTGATTTAAAAAAAAAAGCTACTAAGAATGCTCAGTTTCTGCCTACAGTATTACTTGATCACACACATTTTTAATTTTTAAAAATGATACAGAAGTTTTCAGAAATTATATAATCAATCTCTCACTTCCCTATCATTCACATATCAATATGCTAATCTATTTTATGGAAGGTTTTTAAATGAAACAAATAAAACATTATAGGGAAAGTGAATTGTTTTTTTGATATAATTTTCCTTTCCCACACCCCAGAGGCAGGCACTATCATGAATTTCATGGGTAGGATGCTATTTTAAGTAGTGTTTTCATCAACTGTTTTACAGCTCTGTCTTTCTCTGTTTCTAATTTACTGCTGTAGCTGAAATTTAAGGGGGGCTGACCCTCTCAAAATTCTCTGCTGTTTC
>NW_008349068.1:3221762-3242217 GCF_000622305.1 Nannospalax galili | reverse complement strand
TATATATATAGTGTCAGTGGGGAGATTATTATTTAGGATTCAGTGGAAAAGAACTATTCTCAGGAGGAGGTACCCAGGAGGAGGTACCCAAGAGCATCTCCCCACCAGAACAGAAACCATGCTTATTCTTTTCTGATTGTCCACAACCTTCATCATGAATGCTATCACCTTTGATTTTTGTGGTGAACAGTTTGGAGGCCACCACACTTGTAACCTTTGAGCTGTAGGAATGGACACTACAGTGCTTTGCCAGGGCAGTGTCTAAAGGCCCTGGCCTGTCTAGGCCTTCACTGTCAATGACAGCTCATTCCCACAGATGCAGCTCAATACTCTTTGGTAGTGATCTTCAACTCTATCAGACTTAACTCTTTCTTTTTTTCCATACTTTTTATCCTCACACACCAGACACAAAAGGTCATATATTGTTCCTTACACTTGAAACATCCCAAGTAGGTAAAAAATAGAGACAGAAACCTTGGTAGCTGCCAGGGACTGGGGGAGTAGGAGTCTACTGCTTAGTGAATACAAGCTTCTCTTTTGGGGTGATCAAAATGTCCTAGAACTATATGGAATTGTGTTGCACAACAATGTACATGCACATTTATGCCACTTAATTGTATATTTTAAGATTTTAATTTTCTGTTATGTGAATTTCACCTCAAAAAACAAGAAAGAACAATTTTCCATAGATTTACAGGCTAAGTGCATCTTTAGAAGTCTGTGAATATTTATACCATGCAAAAATGGCATGGTGTTTATATGTAAATCCAAGTGAGGACCTAGGCTCAGATAAATTACAGACAAGTTTTCCTCCCACAGGAGTTTTGGCGTGGGGCTTTCAAAAGCCGGGCAGCATTTTGTCATTTGGGACAACCCCCTGTGTTACAGAAAGTCTAGGGCTTGCATGTTTCTAGAATGTGCTTAGGGGTGTGGGAGCCAAGTTAAGAACTGTGGCCCAGTAATGCAGCTTTGTCTCCCTAGCTGCTACCCCAGTCCTCATCCTCACCTGTCCCATCCTCTGTGTCCCATCTGTGTGCTGACTCACCACTTCAGGAATGACGAAATGGCATCCGTTGTGAGACCTGTGGAGTAATGGTAAAACACTAAACGCACTCCTCATTCTAAGAGAGAAAGCCTGGTACATTACTCCCAGGTGGACCATCTCAGAGCTGTTAGCAGACATAGAGTGTTGCGATGTTTTGTTTTGTTTGCTCAGGACTAGCAGCCAAAGCCACAGTGCTTCGATAGACTGTTTTCTTGGCTCTGTTCTTGGCATTTAGGAGACTTGCTACCACTAATGCTGTTTGGAGGGAAGTGGCTGCATAACCTTTAGAAACCACTTTTCCTGCTCTTCTGATTCACTCCCCTGAATGTTCCTTCCTTGCCAGCCTTCCTAAGTGTCGGCTGAAAGGTATCCTACTGACAGTTTGCCTCTCCTGATGCCACCCTGTATAACCCACAGACCCTGTGGAATAATGCCCTTTAGACTTTCTAAGAGGGGTGGTAGGGGTGAGAAGCCCTGGACTTGAGGGCATGGCGGGGAAGGTCAGGGCATGCTCTCACGAGCACACTCCTCTTCAGTTCCTTCAAGGCCTGCACAGTGCACTGTCAGGAAAGGCTGTTCTGAGAAATGCTCAGAAGAGAAGCCACCTTGAGGACAGAGGCCTTGGGCTGTTCTCTTTGGATCTGGCCAAGGAGACCCTTGGTGGTGGAGAGCATCCAGGGTGGAAGGGAAGATGGGGAGAGAGGACCCCAAGACAGCCCCTGAACTATTTAGGGGAACGTGAAGGAGGAAACTGGAGAAGAGCATTCCCAGGCATCTGCGAGTGATTTCCTTTGTCTGTCAAAACCAATGCGCGTCTTAGATGCTTTTGCTCTGAGCCCAACGTTCTGCCTCTCCCCGTCATTTTCTTCAGATGTTTACCAGGAGCTCCAGGCTAGCCACGTGGCAGCAGCCTCATTTGTTTTTATTTAGTTCATATGAATGTGAGCTATTTTGCACATAAAAAGAACCAACTGAACATTAACCACTAACCACCCACAACTGTCCATGCCCATGTTCAGTCTCCTAGGCACCCATACATTCTGTGGGAGCAACTGGAGTTTGGTCCCCACTTCATTCATTTTGCATTATTCTGTGTTCTTCTGGCTCATACACTCACATTTTAGTGCCCAGGCATGACACTTTGACAAGGACACGTCACGGGCATGTCAGCCATCCTTCTATTTCATGATCTATTGATGATGTCTGTGGATCTCTAATTTTCTCCTATGAAAACAGTTTTTCTGTCAATATGATGCAAAATTTCTAACCTTTCTATCATATTTTGTATGCATGTTCTTTCCCCAAAGAATTACCAAGTTAAAGGTCTGAACTCTGTTGTTGTCTTTACTTCTTCCTAGATTACTCAGATATACCCAGTACTGCCCTCAGTAAACTGGAATACCTCTTATCATCACTAAGTTAGTCATCAGAGATCAGGTATTTCTAGACTCCTACTGTATGCAAGCACAGTGTAGGAAACCAGGGAAGAGGTGATAAACCAGACACAGGCCCTGAGTCTTGGCTGTGCCACGCCCAGCTTGCAACGTAGTTTCTCTAAATGAGATTCCTGGCTCATCTGGGGAGGGTACTTAAGAAACATGCAGATTACTCAGACTCATCTCAGTCTACTGGACCAGAGTCACTTGATGCAGACCTATTTATAGTAACATTCCCTGATGCATACTGTGATTTGAGCACCATCAGGCAATGGGATGACTAAAGTTCCCATTGTTTCTCAGAAGACCTGAAGGACGAGTCAGGATGGGGTGTGGGGGCCTGGCTTGATGGATCTGCTAGGGCAGGGCATGTTAGAGCTGTGTCACACCCCCTCACCCCAATATTGCCATCTACAGGACACAGATAAAGCCATCAAGTCCAGGGCAGGCAGTAACTAACAAACAAATGGGTGGATCTTTTTTCTTCCCTTTTTTCCTTTAGCTGAGCTAGTTCTCCTGTAGGCGGAGAAGCCTGGGCCACAGAGCAGGGTAAGAACTTTTTCTGGTGTCAAGATCACTGTTCCTAATTAGCTGAGCAAAGTCGAGCAGTGCTGGGGAGGGGGAACATGTGGCTCTGCTCAGGGACGGAGCTGTGTTTGAGGCATACATGCCCACCCATTCTCTGCCTGCCATCCAACCAGATGACACAGGCTGCAATGGAGGTAGAGACGGCACCGACTGAAGGAGTCTGCTCTGGCAAAATGGGAAAACGTTGAGATGTCCTTCGTGAACTGGAGGAAGAGGAACTGGTCCAGCTTTGGTGGGAGTGGTTTGGGCACACCAGGAGCAGATGAGCAGGGCTAACTTTAATTGCTAATTGTGGGTCTCAGGAAAGAGGAGATATAAACACTCAGGTGTCAGGTGAACAGCCCCAAGAATTCTTCCAGGCTTGTGACCAAAACTGAGGTGTGCTTAGCTTACTTTGAATAAAGTGGACCCGCAAATACTCTATCCCTTGGAGACTTGGTGTGTTCGATTGTGCACTTCCAGGGCCTTGGGCCCTCTGGTGAGCTCAGCTTCACAAATACTCTATCCCTTGGAGACTTGGTGTGTTCGATTGTGCACTTCCAGGGTCTCTTCCAAGGCTTCTCAACTGTCCATATTCACACTATTATTTGAGCATTGTTTGGGGTGCTGCCACTGTGTGGTGGCCTTGGGCCCTCTGGTGAGCTCAGCTTCGGTTTATTTCTGTTTTTGGACTCTTTGGGGGTGGCACAAACTTGAACACCAAACGCAAAGCAAGCCAGTGCATTATCGCCTTGCTCTTGATGGATACCCATGTCCCCTTCGTGTTGCTGGTAGCAAACTAAGTTTCTGAATTCACTTGGGGAGGCAGTCAGGCCAGTAACCTTTCATTCAGCCCCGAGCCACCACATGTAGTACAGTATACGCTCCAGCTTGGAAATTCTCCACGTGTGGCTCCATTTCTTAATTCGGGAGAATGAACATCAATCATTTTTCCTTCTAGCCTGACCCCATGGTGCCTGATCATTTAAGAGCAAAATAGCTGACCCAGTGAAGGTGCAGTCTTCAAATAGCAAAGCGGCTCTGGGGTGGGCAGAGAGGTGAAGCTGTCAGGCCACTGTTCCAGGAGTGCAATTCCCAGGGCTTTGATTTGCTTCTTTCATCTAATCAAGGGATATTATGTTTTCTACCTACTGGGGGTAGTGATGAAGATTAGGAAAGCTATAGAAAGACCATGTCAGTACGTGAGAGAAGTGTCTGTGACCTCATTTATATGAGCTCAAACTATTTACCATCTGTGCTGCAAAATAGAGGGTGTGTGTGTGGGTGCGTGTGTGTGTGTGCACGTGTGTGTGCTTGTGTGTGAACACACATAGATGTATTTCTTCAAAGAACACAATTGTAATATTTGGTTAAGAAGTAGAGAACTGAGAAACAGTTGGGGAGCAACATCTATTGATCAGCAGCAAAGCTACATTTGGTGTCTGCTTGAAAGGAATCATTAATCACAAGGAATCAAAAGGAGAACAGAGACCAGGGCAAACACTTCCCACCCTTAAATCTCTCGCTGTTGCTTTTGCAGCAACACAGTTTCTCACGCAGAAAAATCTGTTTTCAGTTTGACTGAAAAACTGCCCCTTGAGTCATAAGCATCTCTATATTTGTAAGGCTCTTCACAGTTGACAAAGCATTTTTGCAAAGTTTTTTCATCTGCTTCTATCCACAGGGGTGGAGTGACTTCACCCGAGACCGCACAGCTAGACAAGAGCAGGCTAGAGCTGAGCTCCGGTTCTGAGCCGTCCATGTGCATGCAGTTCAGGGATGGCTGCTTATCTGAGGACCAAGGGTATCGCCACGTGGAGAGGCTGCTGGACTCAAGGTAGGAAAGGCTGACGGGCGTCTGTCATTGACTCGAGGGAGAGTCCCAGCCTCACTGTCCATCCTAGACTGAGGTGTGTAACATGAACCTCACGTTCAGCAATCACAAATCGTCAAGTGGACTTTTAGATCCCACAGACAATGGGAATGTGGGGATACTGAAGCAGCAGCGGCAACAACAACAAAAAATGGAGTCCAAGTATAGTGTGTTCATTTTCATTTTTTCCCCCACCATGCTGGGAATTAAAACCAGAGCCCTGTGCATGGTAGGCATATGTAGGCAAATGTTCTACCCCTGGGCTACATCCTCAGCCCTGGCACAGTGTTTAGCTAAAACTACTCATCTGACTCATTATCCTCAGGATCAATTCTGTCTCACCTCCCTAAAAGGTGGGTCAGACCCCCAATTCCTGTTAGCTATACATTCAGCTGAATAAAACCCAGTTGAATGGTAAACCTCAAGAATCAGCAGATTTGCATGAACATGGACAATTGCGGCCTATCAGAGTGACTGCCATGTCTGGGATGCTGGGGTCAGTCCTAGAAGCTAATTATATTAATATTAATGAGAAGCAAAGGCCTCTGTAAAGTAGATTCAGTGTTTCATTGTTTCAATGCATTTTGATATTAAATGAATAAGTAATGTGAATATCATCTACATGCAATAAGCAAGTCAGCATCTGCTCTTTTTAAGTCAATTTGAGGTTTTTGAAAACAGTATTAAAGGCTACAGCATATTCTTTTTCTATCTGCCCACATCTGAACTACATTATTGGTGTTTCATTTATATGTTTGGTCAGTTCCTAACATCTCTGGATATAGGTGAATAGTTAATATTGTTAAACTATTACTCTGGGCAAGCTTTCTACGTCTTTGTTCTCTTTGTAAATAAGTAGTGGTTTGTGTCCATTATCTCCCCTATATTTCAGGAATTTCCATGTATAAGACTGAGGTTATTTAATATAGCAGACCAAAGATGGGGACCTTTTTCTTCTCGCCTGTCTATATTTACATGGTGCACCTCAGAGACAGCTAACCATACAGGGTGCAGAGTACTCGACTGTACCATGTGCGAGCTGAACTTTGTAGCATTGACTTTCCTACTGTTACCACTGACAGTGAACTCCTCATCGAGAGGAGCAGCCCCCCTTCACGCACAATCAGCACCAGCTGTAGTCCAATTAAACTCAACAGTGAACAGGTGCTCACAGTAATGACTTCTACACAAAAGTACACTTCCATTTAATACTCTTTACATCCAATACACTAACAGCCCCAATGAAAGGGAGTGGAAGCAAAGGAGTTGGAATTCAGTGGAAGAGAAACAGCAACTCCTAAACTCCTTCACAATCAACATCAGAAGCCCCAATTAACCTCAACATTTCACAGGTGTCCGAAAGAGAGTTTTATGTAGAACCTACTCAAGTCAATCATCCCTTCAGAACTTCTTTGAAAACATTTTGAAAACTTTATTTCATATTTAGGGAGCTCACTCACATTGCCACCCCATGGCTGATATTGCCACTATTTAGTGGATTTGAGGAGCCTACCCTGCCAGACAGAATTGGGCAGAAACATTAGTGAAACTTAGGGAAATCACCAAAATGCGTTGGGCTCATTGCATTGCTCCCATATCCTTTCACATTCGGGGCAAGTGTTCCGTCTGAGATCAGGAAATCTGGAGAGCACTTGTAGGGGAAGATGCCTGGAGTGTTGTCACTAAACAGTTACTGAGGGCCACCATGATCTCTCTGTGAAAGAGGGTTGTTGGTGAAGACTTCATGCCACTGCCCATTAGCACTCCTTAGGGGACTATGCTTCAGATCAGAACCCAATCAGAGTTCCTTCCAATAGGTCTTTCCAAGATGGATAAACAGCCACTAACTTCCAGGGGACTTAGTGAGTGGGTAGGTGGCATTCTGTCTCCAGTGTGTCTCACTCCCTGGGTTGGTGGTCACTAGCACCAACAGTGCCTCTGAATTCTGAGCTTTCTGACTTTGTATTTATAGGATTTGCACTGCTGAGGAGAGTTGAGGAAAGGTGTGAGAAGTCTGAGGCCGGGGACTTCTGATGTGTGCCTCTCAGTTTGGTCGGGAAATGAGGCCTTAACCTTACAGCTTGTGCTGTAAAAAGCCCATTTTACTTTTTATCAGGAACAATTTGATAACCCACTCTAGGAAGAAACCCTGTGTCAAAACCAATTCAAGATGTGGAGTGGATGCTGGTGTCACTGTGTTGGGAAACTAGTGGGTTTCCCAAACTGAAGCAGGGTCCACAGCCAAGCAACTCCATTCCCAGTGACAGTCCCAGGCAGAGTAAGGCAACCCCAATCACCCTCACCTCCTGCGATTACTGTCCTTGGTTAATTCCCCACTGTGAGCATGATCTACTTCTAACCAGTGGAATATAGTAACTATGATGAAATCGAATTTCTGTGGCTATGCTACTTAAAACTGTAACTTGGCCAGCAGAATCTATTGCTCTGTGGCATCTGTGCTTTGATGTTGGAGCCTTCACAGCCTGAGAATGACTATGTTTGACCAATAGCCAGCTAAGGAACCAAAGCCTTAGTCTAACAGTCTACAAATTGAATTATGCTAACAGCTATATGAAGCAAGTCTTCTCCCCACAGTTGAGCCTTTAGATGAAATTCTAACCCTAGCCAGCAGCTAAATCCTGCCTCCTGAAATACATTGACTCATAACTGTCAAAGTGCTGAGAGTAAGTGGCTGTGAGGGCTTAGCCTTATGTGGGACATCTATATCAACCCCCCACCTCAAGGCTTAGGGAACACCATGGAGAAGGGCAGAAAAAAATTAAGACAAAGAAGAGAGCTGTGAAATGCTGTCTCCTGGATATGACTGATCTGTTGCACTCATGAACTCACAGGAGCTGCACAAGACCTGTACAAGATCAGGCTGGTCAAAAATCCAGCATGGATAGGAAGGGGCTCAAGAGGCCCTACTCCTGACTGAGAAGCTATTGGCAGTGAGGATCAGGAGAGCCATTTTGGGGGGAGGGATAGAGCCACTGGTAGTTTGCCCATGCTCCAGTAGATGGATATATATATATGGAGGCAGCATTAATGGCCATTGGTAGGTTGCCCATACCTCAGGGGATAACCCCACACCCATGCACATATGGGCAGCATTAATTGGACACAAAGAGTTATTAAGCAGAAAGAGGACATGAATTTGGGAGGGAGATGTGTTGGGGGGAAGGAATAGGAGAGGGAAGGAGAGGGAAAATGACAGGTGGATGTGCACAAACTACATTGTAAACGTGTATGAAATTCTCAAAGAATAAGAATTCTATATAAAAAGGAACCGTAGAAGTAAGTAAACCTTAGGTTAGCATGCGATTATTCCTTCTCTATAGATATATTCTTATAATCTAAACTAGAATTGATAAATTAACTCTTTAACTCTGAATAAAGAACGTCAGACACGGCAGCAGACTCAGCTAAGATGTGTTTGTATTGGGTTTGGTGTTATATGTGACCCACAGGAAACAAATATGTGTTATTCTTAATTTTGTGGCAATTGATTACATAGCAGTGGATAATATATAATGCTTAAAAATGTGTACTCAAAGATGTACAAGAATTTCCATAGCAACTTTCTTCATCATATCACAACAGGAATCAGCTCAAATGTCTGCCAATAATAAGATGTATTTGTGGTCCTACCCACACTATAAAACAAGAAAGTAACCAAGCTCAGCTATGTGCATCAATAGGGAGGCGCCTCACAGGTAAATAACTTAGTAAATCAATCCAGACAGAGTGCACACTGTGATACAACTCCCCTAAAGTTCTAAAACAGACAAAACTAACCCATTACCCTGTTTGAAGTTAGGCTAGGAATTACTCTTGTGGGAAGGTCATGGCAGAAAAGGGGATATAAGGATGCTATAGAGATGCTGCTACATAACCCATTTCTTGGTCTGGGAGCCAGTTGTGGGGGCACTTTGTTCAATTTTACTATGTGTGCATACATGTTATATGTGAAACAGCTTTTAAAAGATACTAAACCCTTTCCAGTAGGCTGATCATTTCGGTGTCAGACGTAAATGGATGTGAAAGTGAAGGGACCATGGCATCTCTGTACACAGTGTTTTATATGCAGCACTTTGTGGTCATAATATCTTTGCACATAGGATTCTTCTACACAAGATCTTTGTATATAGTTCTTTGTGGCCACAGGATCTTTGTAGATCAGATGACGTTGGACAGCACCATCAAATTTCTCACTGAATAGAGGCCAGAACTAAGATACAGAAGGGCAAAGCGAGTTATAGAGGATAAGCTTTTAATTATTGTCGGAGCTGAAACAAAGCAGCTTTCTTATTCTTCGTTGGTTGGTTATATCTGGTTGGATGTGAGGGCATTCCAGTGAGTGTGTTCTTTGAGTTCCTGTCTTCACCATCTCATGAAATTGCCCACTGATGTTACAAACCCCGTTATGTGAAGTTACTTCCCCAGATGGGCCAATGTCTAGCCCACTCTTTTGATGAAAAAAAGCTGATACTCAATAAGAAAGAATCTGTGTTTTTTTCTTGCCTCCATCCTGTTTCATTCACTTGATCCCTCTTTGCCTTTTGTGTTCAAGCTTGTTTTGTGCACTGTGGCTAGTGACCTTTTTCTGACCCATCTGTTCTCTAGTTCTTACTGAAACTAGACTCTGGCACTGAGGTTGGCAGCCCTTCTTGGCTTTGACTGAGAGTCACCCTTCAGCAATACTTGCTGCCAGTAGATCTTGGTTATGACCTTGAATGGGAGGGTTGTTGGGCATCTTAAAGGGTTTGCCTTGGTTCCAGCAAAAGAAGTTTTTTTTTTTTTTTTAAGTCAAAGGCATACAGACATTCAATCTTTCTACCAAAGTCTTCAAATAAGCATATCATTCTTATTAAAAAGGTTGAGATGAGAGCTAATTCTCTGTCCTCTCCTCTTCTTCCAAGATCAGTGGGCTAGATTATATGATTAACTGGGTGGAAAGGCCAGTGATGTACAAATGTCACGGGGACTACTTCTACTCCATGTCAAGCAGAGTATAGATCTGGCAGGAACTCTACTGATGGTAGAGATGAGTTTAAAGAAAAAATGTCAATCAGAAGAGGAGTTGACAAACGTGGAATTAAGATAGAGGGAGCCTCCCCCACCCAAAACTGGATGACAGTTTCAGAGGCAGTAGTGTTATCAGCCCCTAGTTGCCCAGAGCCATTAAACTTTCAAATCATCTAACTAATCAACCCATGCTTGGACTTCAGACTCACCAGGGAGCTTTTAGATGATCATTTCACTGCCTTAGAAAATTTTCTTTAGAGAGGAAAAAAAAAAAAGCTGAATAGAATAATTGAATGTTTGATCTCCTTGACAGTTGCATAGCCACTTGTCAATAGATAGACCTATTGACATTTTGGTGGATTTTGGTATTTTGTGAGTTTTGTTTATGTAAGACAGCCCTCCTAAGTCAGACAAATCCTGGAACACTAACAAGATTCAATTTTTGGATCTGTAAGTCTCCTGGCCAGACCATGAACCGTGAAAAATTCATTAAGATAATGCCACTTTGGAAGGTCTTTTGGTGGACAGCCAGCCAGCCATTTCCTGACAATATTACATGGCTTTGGGCCCACTTTCAGAATCCTGATGGTACCTAACTGGATTGAGAGGGAGAGAAGGGAGGGTAGAGACAGGAGGAGGTAAAAAGGAGATGTATTAAAATTGGTTTTCATTGAGGCTACAAATAAAATTGTGTTGTATTAGAAAGTGACTAGGCTGGGCATGGTGGTGCATGCCATTAATCTCAGCACTTGGGAGGCAGAGGCAGGCAGATCTCTGTGAGTTCGAGGCCAGCCTGGTCTACATAGTGAGTTCCAGGCCAGCTGGGGCTACAGGGAGACCCTGTCTCAAAAAGATCAAAAAAAAAAAAAAAGTGACTAAAACTCTATGCTTCTTAAATGGGGATGGATACCCATCTGGGAGTAAATGGCAATCTCTGTGGGATGAGGAAGGATGTAGAATAAAACAACATTCTGAAAGATTAATTTATCCCACAAATTTGGGACTCTGGAGATGCTAAAACAAGGGACGAGGTAAAGAATCACAGTTACCCATATGTTTAAGTGGAGCCACGTGGGTGGTCGGGGCTATATTTGCTGGGTGGTCAGGGACTGTGTGACTACCCACACACTTTGGTGCAGCCATGTGACAAATCCTTGCTCATGGAATGTGGGAAGAATGGTGTCAGTTCTGGGTCCAAAAATTAAGAAGTGATCTTTCCCCCATCTGTTGGTTGAATGGAAGGGATGTGGAGTTCCTGAATGAGGTGGAGTCACATGATCAAGGACCAGCCTGTCCAACTGAGCAGCCACACTCACATTATGCTAATGGAAGTTTCTAAAGTATTAAACCACCGAGGTGTGAGTGTACTCAGCTATAGCAGTACAGTAGATGGCATTACTCAAATAGAGCTGATAAGTGATTTAAATATTTCTACAAGAAAGTGAACAGTCATCTAATAGCATGTCACATGCTCGTGTGTGTGTGTGTGTATGTGTGTGTGTGTACACATGTGTTCCAGGGGTCAACTTTGGATGTCCTTCCTCCTCAGGCACCAATTCACCTTGTTTTTATCAGATAGGGTCTCTCATTGGCCTGGAGCTCACTGAGGAGGCTAGGCTGTCTGTGTCTCCTTACTGCTGGGATTATAGGTGCATGCAACCGAATTGGACTTGGATCAAACTCAGGTCCTGGTGCTTGGGCAATAAGCACTTTACTGACTGCGTTATGTCCCTAGGCAGCCATGCTTTTTTTTTTTTTTTTGAGACAGGCTGTTGCCATGAATCCTAAACTGACCTTGTTCTCGCGGTTCACCTAGCTCAGCCTCCCAAGTGCTGGAATTACTGGTGGGCCACCACACCTGGTTCTTGTGTGGTAGAAATTTAAAATTAAAACAGAGGCTTTGAAGACATTTTGTTGGCAGCAGGCTTTTTCTGGGTATTCGTGGAATACTCATTTTCTTCTGTTGTTGGGGAAACTTGGAACAGCTTGACAAGAGCCAGACACATTATGTAGTTGGGGAGCAAGAGCTGTGGGTGCCCTCTAGGCCAGGACTTCTCAGCTTCCTTCCACTCAGTGATGTTTTTCATCTGAGAAAATTTTCTGTGATCTCAGATATATAGGTATATAATATAGGTAGACGAATAAAGCATTTACTAATGTAATTCATAAAGTAATTTATTTTGGGTATACATATATTTTATCACTTATCAGATACAAAAATGACTGCATACCCACAAGGTAGATGAACTTATTTATTTTTACATAAAGAATTAAATCTTGGCTGAATGTCTGATGCTGCAGTTGTATAGAACCTTCAATGTTTTTCAGAACTGATCGATATTTTGAGTCTATAACAGCAAGTGCTGAGAGTGTCTCTTCACGTAAATACATAGCCCCAAATGACAGAAAGTCAGTTTAAGGCCCATTTCAGAAATTGTTGGAAATCATGTCCTAATCCCAAGCCAATTTTTGGAAAACCTTTTAAAAAATGAAACTCGAGTCAGTAACTCAAACAGCAAGTTTTAATTTAAAAACATTTTATACAACTGCATATTGTACATTGAATACAGTCAGCTCATCTTCCCCTGCCCTCCCGCTCACCCGTGCCCTTGTTCCTGTTCCCTAGACAACTTCACTTCTACTTTCATGTCATACATGATTTTATGTCTCTCTATAGAATCTGGGAACCACAAGAGAGAGGAAACATGATATTTGTCTTTCTGAGACTGGCTTAATCACTTAATATGATTGTCTCCAGTTGCAGCCATTTCCCTGCAGATGGCATAAGTTCGTTCTTTACGGCTCAGATGCATCCCAGTGTGGGCATACATCACATTTTCTTTATCTATTCCTCTGTTGTTGGACACCTAGGTTGATTTCATTACCCAGTTATTGTCAATAGTACTTTAATAAACACTGATGTGCAGGGGTCTCTGTGATACTGACTTGGAATCTTCTGGGCAAATATTTAGGAGTGTTATAGCTGGGGTCATATGGTAGATCTATTGTTAGACTTTTTGAGAAACCTCCACGCTGACTTCCATAGTGACTGGACTAATTTACATTCCTACCACCAGCACGGAAAGGTTCCCTTTCACCCACATCCTTGCCAACTTTTGTTGGTATTTGTTTTTCTGAGTTTTCCGTTCTGACTGGGGTCAGGTGGGATCTCAGCATAGTTTCGATTTGCACTTCTATGATGGCTAGTGAAGCTGAACATTTTCCATATGATTATGGTTATATTAGTCTATCTTTTAAATTAATCTTTAAGAATTTCGTACAATGTATTTTGATCATGTTCAGAATGCCTCCACCATCTCGTCTCAAATCCACCTATCCTCCTTACCTCCCTCACTTCATGTACTCTTATTATTTTTTTCTTACTCTCTATCAATTCTAATTTGTGTTCCCGAAATAGTCATGGCTGTAGGTATATCCCCTGGAGTGTGGTCAACTTAACTAGTATTACACCTTTCATGAAAACCGACTCTCTCCCAGGATCAATTGCCAAAAGTTCCTCAATGAGGGGTGGGGCTTTGTGCTTGCCTCCAACCTCCATGTTGGGATTTTGACTGGCTTGTGATTGTGCAGGTCTTGTGCATGCTGTCATTAGTGCTATGGGCACATATGTGCAACTCCCCTGTTGTGTCCAGGCAACAAGATTTCCTTGTATTCCTCCACCACCCCTGCTCTGACCCCTCTTCTGCAATGATCCCTGAACCTTGGAAGGAGAAAGCATGATATAGGTGTCCCAATTAGGGCTGAGCTCTCTAAAGTCTCTTGTTCTCTGCGTGTTGACCAGTTGTGGGTGTCTGTGCTAATCACCATCTGCTGTAAGAAACTTCTCTGGTGAGAGCTGAGAGATGTACTAATCTATGGGTATAACAATAAATCATTTTTAGAACTGTCTGTTCATTTCAGTAGCCAACTTATTAGCTGCATTGTTTGATTTCTAGTTTAGCTTTTGAGTTATTTATGTGTTCTTGATATTAATGTTCTATCAGATGTTTATCTAGCAAATATTTCCCCCCATTCTTTAGGTTGTCTCTTCATTTGTCTGTTTCTTTTGATATATATATATATATATATTTTTTTTTAATTTCATGAGGTCACTTGTTGACTTTATTTCCTAAGCCTCCTGAGTTCTATCAGAAAGTCATTGTCTATATCTTTATCTTGAAATGTTTACTCTACATTTTCCTTTAACAATTTTAGGTCTTATATTAGATCTTTGATCCATTTAGAGTTGATTTTTGTGCAGGGTGAGAGATAGGGACCTGTTTTTCATTTTTTGATGTGCGGATATCCAGTTTTCCTAGCATCACTTGTTGAAGAGGCTGTCTTTTCCCTGATATGTATTTTTTACACTTCTGTTGAAATCAGGTGACTGTAACTGCATGGGTTTATATTTGGATCTTCTGTTCTAATTCATTGATCTATGTGTCTGTTTTTGCACAAGTACTATGCTGCTTTTGTTACTATAGTTTTGTAGTATAACTGGAAATCAGGTATAGTGATATATCTTAAGCTTTATTCTTTTTGCCCAGAATTGCTTTGGATATCCTGGGTCTTTTGTGCTTCCATATGAATTTTAAGATTCTTTTTCTATTTCTGTGAAGCATGGCATTGGAATTTTCATGAGAATTGCATTGAATGTGCAGATTGCTTTTGGCAGGATGGCCATTTTCACAATATTAATTCCTTTAGTCCATGAGCATGGGAGGTCTTCTTTCTGTCTTTAATGTCTTATTCAGTTTTTTTCTTCAGTGTCAAACAGTAGTTTTTAAAACCCAACATCCTAACACAATACAATTCAAAGACATACTATTTTGATACTTACATGCTGAGGGATGATGGTAGGAAAATATCAGAGGTCTTTGTTTTCTGTATTTAAATCATTATGTTCTACAAGAGAAGAAAACTTGGCACATACATAAAAATACACACACACAACTCATACATGCAATAGTATGAATCTGAGATGAGGTGTTTCAGGCATTGTTTTTGGCATCATGTGGTATGATGGAATGTGCAGTGCGAAGTGCACATGTTGTATGTTCAGTGTCAAGGCTGCAGTGAAGTTGTATAATGTTTGGTTCAGTGCCTCCAGAAATACCTTAGATTCATTATGTGCTTGACTCTGAATTAAGTTTTGGTCATTATATGTCCAGGAACTTTTATTGCTGCCATTTTTTTTTTTGTGTGTGTGTGTGACTCCTGTATTCAGTATGTGATTCTCCATTGGGTTCTGACACACAGTTTAAGAAGCTGGGCTCTGTGGCTAACTTTCATAGTGCTGGAAAATGGTATGCAGGCTATGGGAAAGAAAAGTCATCCACAACTTTACCCAGGTATACCACCTACCTCCAGGCAAGCTGTGCTCACTGGTGCAACAGTGGCATGACTGTTATGGGGACAATCAACCACTTTCTGAATGGATTTGAAACCCACTCTACAGGAAAGGAATTTATGCCTGGTACTGTAAACCTTGTCAAAAGCCTGTGGCTGGGGAGGTCACAGGCCCTAGTGAGAAAGCTACTACTGTTGTTTTGCTAAGTGAACATGCCATGCCTGTCAAACTGCCATCCAAATATTTGTTTCTTTTGCAGAGATTAGTGCTACTCGGCTCTGATCAGAGAAGCTTCTTTTTTTGCAATGGGCAGTATCTACTGGTGAGAATCATAATTGGTCAATTTACTGAGAACAAGTGACTGTTGAATACTCAGTCCTAAATAGAGCATCTATATAACTCCCTCCAAGGCTCAGGGAACAGTGTGAAAGAGGGGGCAGAAAGAATGTAAGAGCTGGAGGAAGGGCAGGTATGTTGTGAAATACTGTCTTCCTGGCATAACTCACGAGCTCACAGCAGCCACAATCACCTGTGATCATAAGATTGGGCCCTTCAACATTCCATCGTGAATAGAGGAGAGGCTCACAAGTCCCCACCCATCTCTGAGGCAGTTAATAGTTGTGGGGTTTGGGGCTCATGAAGTCCCACTCCTCCCTGATGAGCTATTGAAGCTATTGACAGTTAGTGGTCAGTGGGGGAGGAGGAAACATTTTTTTGGGTGGTATAGCCAAGTTGCTCATTCCCCTGTAAATAATTCTTTATCCAAGCTCCTATAAGCAACCTTAATTAAACTTACTGGTACACACACACACACACACACACACACACACACACACACACACATACACACACACACACACACACACACACACCATGAAAATAGAGAAGGGCTGGTTGGGAGGAGGAGGAGAATCAGCAGGAGTGGGAAAGGAACAAGAGTATACATGTATAAAAATGTCAATATAAAAGCCATTATTATATTAAATTAATAGATGCTAATAAAAGTTGTAAAAAATGCTGGATCTAGACTGTATATTTGCAGTTAGCACTCACTTTCAAGGCAAGATTGAAGTAGGTAAAGTTAGATTCTGATAACCTTTCTCCAGCTTCCCACCAAACTCATAGGTGTCTTGGGGTCCTTATACTGCCCATCAGCTCTGTGTATTCTAAATTGATATTCAGGCAAAATTCTCATGCTCTAGTCTTTTCCTGAATGTCCATCCAGCTAACATTCCTTCAGACGCCTGCTCTTTGTAAGGCTAATGTGTACAAAGAACTCCAGCTAAGAGGCATCCCTTGTCTTGAACCCCTTTCCACCTCTGCAGCATCCAGGAATTGTTTCCATAGTGCTGCTTTCTGCTGGGCCAGGTGTGGCTCAGAGCCGCTAGCAGTGTACCTCCAGCAGGCCCACGAGTCTGTCAGTGCTGGCTGTTATCTGAATTTCATTTGCAATCCTGGATGAACGGTAGACTATAGTAGCTTTGTTAGTTATCCCTCCTAGACAGCATTTGCCTTTCAACATAGTTTTCATTATCCCATTAACTCAGAGGAAGAATCTGGAAATTTCCAGTACTCTGGCAGTTCTAGCAGGAGAGACGTGGGGCAAGAGACTGTTTTCCCATTGCTTCTCAAATTACACCCCAACCCACTGCCTATTTCAATTCAGTTCAATTCAGCAGATATTTATTCCACTTACAGGCTTTGCTAAGAAGCCACATTTAACTCTACCACCAGGAAGTTTTTACTGAGCCCCTGCTGTGTTCGTGGCAACAAACTAGGTGCTCAGGTGTTTCTTCTATGATTACGTTGACTTGTACTCACGGTATAGAGAAGCGCCATTCTCTCCCTACGCCTCTCCTTCTCCCTCCTTTCTATTAGTTCATATTCTGTGTATTTCTTGGGCACAAAATATTTGATCCTGGGTATTTTATAAAGAAGAAAAGGTTCATTAGTTCATAGTTTAAGGGCCTGAAAGTCCAAGATTGAGCAGTTGCATCTGTTTGGCTCCTGGTGAGGGTCCCCCTGGCTATGTTACAACACGATTGAAAAGTGAGATGGGAAATCAGCTGTGTGCCAGAGAGCGCATGGTGTGACCTCACTTTCTAACAACCAACTCTCATAAAAACCAGCTGGGGTCCCACAGGAACTATATCACTCTTTAGAAATACAAACTGGATTCCCAGAGGTCTCACCTCACCCTAGTCAGTATGGCCGTTATCATACAAGCAAAGGATAAAAAATGCAGGCAGACACAGAGAAAAGAGAACTTGAGTGCTGCTGGTGAGATGTTAGAAGATCGGTGCCATTACAGAGGATAGCATGAGAACCCTAAAAAGAAAGAGAGGAAGGAAGGAGGAAGGAAAGAAAGAAAGGAAGAAAAATATGTTTACTCTGAGACTCAGCTATTCTGCTTCTGGGTATAGGTCCAAAGGAAATGGAATGATCACATCAGACAGAGATACCCACATGCCCATGTTTGTTGCAGCACTATTTACAGTAGCCAAGAGATGGGATCAACCTACATGTCAAATGGTGGATGAATGGATAAAGAAAAAGTGTTTATACACCCCACCTCCACCCCCACATCATTCAGCTCTGAAAATAAATTCTGTCATTAGTGGCAAAAATGGATGGAATAGAGGCTCTTATTTTAAGTGAGAAGTCAGACATAGAAAGACAAATACTGCATGCTATCTCCTATATACAGAAGCTGATCAGGTTGATGTTGGAGCAGAACAGTAGTTGTTAGAGGCTAGGAGGGGTTGGGGGTGGTGAGATGGAGGTTGGGCACTGGGTACAAAAATACAATCAGACAGGAGGAATATGTCACAGTAGGGTGATGACAGTTCACAATAACTCATTGTACATTTTATAAAGAACCAGAAGTACTCAAAGTCTTCAAATATAAAGAAATTATGAGGAGACAGATAAACTAAACTGTGTACCTCAGATTGGTACACATTGTATGTATGCATTGAACATCACACTGTTACCCTAAATAAGTACAATTATCATATTTATTAAAAAGAAAACATCTCTTCTGAGGGTGATATCCCAATGACCTAATGACATTCCAACAGCCACCTATCTCCTGCCTTAAAGACCCACGACTGCCCAACATCACCACAGTGGGGACCAAGTTTCTAGAACATGAAACTAGAACATCAAACCTTAGTGCTCTCCCCTCAACCCCCGGAAGGGAACTGATTTTCTGGAGAACCTTCTTTTCCTGCTATCTAGTACACCTGGGCTGTTTTGACTGCAGTTAGACCCCTTTCCCTGCCTGTCCCCAGTAAGGCTGAGTAAGGGAACAGGTCATTACTATAGGACTTGCTCTTACTCTCTCCTTACCTAGTGTCTCTAAGCTATGGTATCCCAACAGGACTCCAAGTCCCTCTGCAGGGACCCAGCTGTCTCTCCAGAGGCCCATGAGACTTTCCTGTTACTGCCTTCTACAAAGCTGCTCACTGAGTGCTGCTGGGTTCAAGGAAGAGTTGATTGATTTTTTTTTTTTGCATTTTTTAAAATTAAATTTTTGCAATTTTCATACAATATAGTTTGATGGCATTTAAATCTGCTTCCCTCTTCCCACCTCCTCTTCTGCCCAATTTAATGAACTGTCATACACACACACACACACACACACACACACACACACACACAATGTGTCCTCCAATGTCCTTCAGTGTGGGTCTATTTACCAGGCCTACCAAGAGTCTCAACTCTATAAGACACTGTTTCTTCCACTCCTGGTAGCCATCAATTGACAGGAGTTCCTCAGGTTGGGCTGGGGTTTCTTACCCACTTCCCCATGTCTATGCTGGGATTTTGTCTGGTTTGAGCTTGCATGGGACTTGTGCACGCTGTCACCATTGCTGTGAGTTCATATGAGTAACTGACCAGCTGCCTGGAAGACCCTGTATTTTTGTGGTCATCTACCACCTCTGGCTCTTAAAATCTTTCTACCTCCTTTTCTGCAATGACCCCTGAGCCTTGGGAGGCAGAGGTTTGACATAGCTGTCCTATTCAGGGGTAAGTACTCTTTGATTTTTAAAAAAATTCTTCCATTGTATTTTCTTTTGAAGGGCAGGGACTTCAATGGTAGACTTTCTTTTCTATTCCATATCCTGCTTAAGACTGGGATGGACGTATCTATTCTTTATCTTCTGTAAAATGTGCCTAATTAGGTGACTGTGGCTGCTATAGCAGAGCTGTGGGAGAAACCAGGGTAAGCCAGCCCTTAGGACTCAGGGCTTGGAATGTATCTTTAGAACATGTTTCTAGTCCAAGCACATGGCCCCCACTCCTACCTTGGGAATGGACTGGAGAGGCCTGGCTAGGTGGGCAGAGGGCAAATCTCAGCTCTCCTGTCTGGGGCTACCTGTTGGGTGCTAGAGTCCACAAGGTTGCTTTTTGGAGAGAAGGAGTTTTTGGTGCCCATTGTGCTGACTGTGAGCACAGTGGGAAGGGCTGCAAATGTATGATTAGTTAATGAAAACTTGAATTTTGCAGAAAAACAGCCAAATCTGTGGAAGAGTGGCAGCTGCTGCACTGAGCAGATGCCCTAGGAAAGCCCCCAAACTTGCAAAATCTGCATATTTTCCTCACCCCTGCCTGGGAGGCCAGCACAGAGCAGTCATCACAGGACTTTCCTGGAGGCATCAGGAAGCCAGGGATGGTGATTTGCTTAGATTTGTCGGAATAGTTGTGGGCTGCTAAATCACACAGACAGCTGCAGTCAGTTGCTTCTTCATGCTGTTCAGTCCGTGCCGCGCACTTTATCGGCCGCATCTCTGCTCCACCCTGGGTGTTTTGGGAAATCATCATAACTTCACGGAGAGTCAGCCCTGAATCTGTTCCTTTTTCCGCAACGTTGCTGCTTTTGCTCAACTGTATCATTAGTCGTGAGGTGGTAACGGGCGGCGGCAGCTCCGTCCTTTTTCTTACTTTGGCAACTGTCTTTTGAATCCGTGTAGAACAATGGGCCATGTGCTACTCCATCACTCCTTCCAGGACTAGTGGTGATGGGAGCGAGATGGAAGTCCAATTCCAGACCAGGAATTCAGTGTCATGGGAATTCTGTGGGCAGCCTGGCTTTGCCTGTCAAGAATTTCTTTGGATAAAACCAAAGCACCCTCTTTCCTTTCCCTTCCCTT
>NW_008349068.1:3212534-3221682 GCF_000622305.1 Nannospalax galili | reverse complement strand
CCTCCCCCTTCCCCTGAATCAGGCTTTTTTATTTTTTTTAAGCAGGGTCGGGGGTGAAAAATCTAGGAGTTCTTTTCTGTTGTCATCTTTCCAGTTCCTGTGCACAGTTGACCTGCAATGATCTTATTATCATTTATAGGAGCTATAAAGTTGGCTCAGAGTAGAGTTGTGAAGTTAGGTTAGAGGAATGAGCTGTATAGGGTTTCCTTTGTCTGACCATCAACTTGACCAAAATCAAATAATTACTAATCTTACCATCAAGTGGAAACTTGAAAATAATCTCCAATCTTTTCCTTTTGTAGATGAGGAAACTGAAGCGTGGAGAGATGACTCCCAACCTTAAAGACCCAGGTCAGGGACAGCAAATTCCTACCAGGTGTTACCAGGTGTGTAGTCTAGATGCCAACAACTGAAGTTTTGGGAAACTCTCCTAGAAATTTTTTGAAGATATTGGATGGATACAGAAATTTCTAGAAATGGCAGAGAACCTGAAGAACGAGATCTAGAAATAAAGTCCCCTTTAGAAGGCTAGAAGGGCCCGTGTAAGGAAGAACTGCGACCAGGGGCAGTCTATCAGGGCAGAAATAGACGGCAATATTTCAGTCTCCGTCCACCTCTGTTGATTGTTGAGTGTCCTGGGACTGAACATCCACCAATTAGCTTTGTTGGGGAACAGTTGCTGCCTGTGTGCCTACAATGTCTCCTGGGAGGACACTGCAAACATTTCCCTTACCTCTGAGAGCTTCTTGGATCTTCCTACCTGAGGACACTCTGTCCATGGAGCATGATTGGTCCCTGGCAGGGTAGGGCAGAAGTGCTAATAACTCACCTCCTCAAGAAAGAACTCCAGTGAAGGACAGTGAATTATAAATATCCAGGCCTCCTTTCCTTTAGCACATATATCTGCCTGAGTTGTTCTAGAACATTCAAAGGGTTCCAGGGTTCCAAGTGTGACCAAGCTTTTAGTTGCTTACGGCAGTTATATGCTCCTTAGTTTACGCTTTCTCCTTTCACCTTTTGTTTTCACATTGCTTTCTGGGATGGTTTCCTATGATGATCAGTTTGTCACCTTGACAGTTTGTAGAATCACCTAGGAGACAAACGTCTGTGTCTGTGAAGATGTTTCCAGAGAGATTTAACTGAGGTGCCACCCTGAATGATGGCACTACTGCATGTACTGGGATCCTGGACTGCATCAAAGGGGAAAGGGAATGGAGTACTGGCATTCATCACTCTCTGCTTCCTGACTGTGGACACAGTATGAGCAGTTACCTCACTCTCCTGCCAACATGCCTTCCCCACCATGATGGTCTATGCCCTCAAACTGTGAGCCAAAATAAACACTTCCTTCCTTAAGTTGTTTTTGTCAGGTTATTTTGTCACAGCAACAAGAAAAGCAGCTAATACATCTTCCCAATAAAACACACTCAAATGTTTTAGGCTCTACTTTTGGGAGCCCTAAATTAAGAAAAGTCACTGGGCCAGGGCCAGAATCTAGAGGGACTGAGGAGAGCACAGGGTTGCTTTGGGTCTTCCTGCTGATCTTGCTGCTGATTGGCCAGCAGGGCAGTAACAATGTGCATGAGCTGCAGTAGTGATCAGCAGCCTGGTGAACGCTTTCTAATTCAGGGAAGAGCTGCCTTTCAACTATTGTGCGAAATGTCCTCTAGGGCCCTTGTTAACACAGAACCCTTCAGGGAAGGTAATTCTGGGAAATGCAAATCCAGCTTAGCTAAATTGATGTGGCGTGAATCCATGGCATAAGCCTTGCCACCCTCATCTAATTATAGCCCTACAAAGTAAGTTTTTTATTTATTTATTTTTATGTGTATGAGTGTATTTTATGTGTATGAGTATATTGCCTGCATGTATGTAAGTGCACCCGTGTAGTACATTGCCTGTGGAGGACAAAAGAGGGCATCAGATCCCCTGGAACCTGAGTTATGGATGGTTGTTAGCCACCATGTGGGTGCTGGCATTCGAATCCAGGTCTTCTGCAAGAACAGCCAGTGCTCTTAACTGCTGAGCCATCTCTCCAGCCCTGTGTTTTTTTTCAAGAGTTGTTTTATTTCCTTTAAAGTATATTTTGTGCATGTATCTACTCGGGATGTACTTTATGTCTTTAGGACATCCTCATGCTGCTGTGTGTTTGTGTGGTTTGTTCTCATGTCTGCTCTGCTGTGTTCCACTGTGTGAATGTGCTGTAGTTTATTCAGGTGCTCTCTTGCTGATGGGCATCTGGGTTGCTTCCAGGCTTTGCTCCTGGGAACACTGTTTCTATGAGCATGCTTATAGATGTCTCCAGGTGCACTGTGGCCAAAGTCTTAAAACATTACACCTGGAGCAGAAGTTACCTCTGGCTGTCCAAGGACAATCACATTGCCCTGTCTTTTCCCCATTTCTGTTTGTTTTTACTTTAAAAAAAATTAACAAATAGAGGCTGTAAATTTGGGCATGGCCAAAATTGTCAGCTTTTAAAATAGTATTTTAAAAGTATTGTTTAAGAAATCCTACTGTATTTCAAAGTCTAAGAGATATTTGCCTCTGCTTTTTGCTGAGAATTTTAGTTTTATTTTTTTGTAGCTGAGCCTTTGATGCATCTGGAAGGAATTTTGGTATATGGTGTGATGCAGGGATCCAGTTTCATATTTTTCTGTATGGATAACCTTTCTTAACCCAGCTGTATTTATTTTCCCACTGACCTGGAAGGCCGTGTCTGTCATATACCACAGTCCCATCATGTGCAGCTCTGTTTTTGAGCTCTTTATTCTATTCTGTGCTCTGTGTGCCTGTCCCCATGCCAATACCACCCTGTCTTAATTACTGCAGTTTCACAGAAAAGCATATTTTCTGGTGGTGAGAGCCTTCCCTCGATGCTCATCTTGGCTAATTTTTTCCCTCTTCACCATCTTATATGAATTTTAGAACCAATTTTATCAAATTCCATGAAAACATGTTAGCATTTTGATTGAAATGTTATTGAAGCAGAGAGATGAATAGTACCACACTAGTCTCTTCTTATTCACAGTGTGATATATTCTATAATTAATTTGGGTCATGTTAATGCCTATTAATATAGTGCCATAATTATCACTGTAGAGGGCTTAAATGTATTTTTATGGTTCTTGATATCTTTTGAAACTATTATAAATGTTGTCTTCTGTTTAATTACATTTTCTGGTTGTTTATTCCAAGGGTACAGAAATGCAATTGACTTTTGCTAAGCTTTTTTATTCATCCTAATAATTTTCTGTGCAAAGCTATATCATCTGAAAATAATGATAAGGTATTTTTTTCTTTCCATTCCTTCATTTCTTTCATTAATTATTTTAGTTCCTGGACAAAATGAGGGGTTTTGTTATGCCGATTTCGTAACTGTACCTCGTGGTATCCTGCTCATACTCAGACCTGCGCTATCCTTCCCGCTGCCCTGGCTGCTCCCTTTCTGCCACCATCTTTCCTTTCATTCCCTCCCCTCTCTTTTCGTCCTGGCTCCAGACATCAACACCAGGCTGAGTGGAAGTAAGGCTCAGCCATGTTGATACATTTTCTTATTTGAAAAGGAATTATTTTAATGTTTTGCCATTTAGGATGACATTCTAAGGTTATTGCTTCATAATATTATTTTTTAAAAACTATTATGGCAGCTAAAAACTGTCCATAACTCCAGTCCCAGGGGATTTGACAGCTATGTGTATGCCTGTGTTGCCTGCATGTAGGTAAATGCACCCATGTTGTGCAATGCCCGCGGAGCTCAGAAGGGGCTGTCTGATCCCCTGGGACTGGAGTTACAGACAGTTGTTAGCTGCCATGTGGGTGCTGGGATTTGAACCTGGGTCTTCTGCAAGAATGACCAGTGTTCTTAATTGCTGAGCCATCTCTCCAGCTCCATAATATTTTTAGCAAGAAAAAGATGTTTCTTCAAAACTGGAGAGATTGATAAGAGTGCTTACTGTGCAAGCAAGAAGACCTGAGTCCCAACCCCCAGCACTCAGGCAAAAGCAGTGTGGCTGCCTGTGCCTGTAACTCCAGTGCTGACAAGGGCAGAGGGTGGGCCCCTAGGAGCTCCTTGGCCAGTCAGCATAGCCAAGATGGTGGGCTTCACGTTCAGTGAGAGACCCTGACTCAAAAATAAGGTGGAGAGCAGTAGAAGAAGGCACCCGATGTCCTCCTCTAGCCTCTGCATGTGCATACAAGGGCATGTGCACCAACATACACATGTATGCATCACCCCCTCCCCCCACACCCATACCTACCACACCATACAAAAATTGGCTGAGAGTTTTTACTTTTGAAAAAATTTTATTGTGGAAATGTGTATATATATATATATATATATATATATATATATATATGATTTGCCTTTTATCCATTCTGAATTTAAAGTATAACATCAATATCTATTTCCAAAACTCAGCAGCTCATTTCTATTTTCTTCCAGGCCCTAGTGACTCTCACCTACTTTCCATCTTTATTAAGTTGCCTACTCTAAATATTTCATATAGATGGAATTGTATGTGGGTTCTGTGACTGGCTTATTCCCCAAAACATGATATTTTCAAGGTTCCTTAATGTAGCAAGTACCAAAATTTCATTTAATTTATTTAGTTTCATCCTTTTTTGTTGGTGAATACTATTCCTGCATGTATATGCACCATAGTTTGTTCACATATTCAAGTGCTGATAGGGACTTGGGCTGTTTCTGCCTTTTGGTTGCTGTGAATAATTCTGCAATGAGAGTTTCTTTTTAAACCATAATTTATGTTGAACTTTCTTAGTGCCTTGTTTTTATTACTGAAATGATCATATGTCTGTCTTTTCTAATCTGGTACTATGTGATGGCCATTTTAGGTCATACAGGATCTCAATTATTTTTCTTCTCATATGGCCTTCCTCAGAAAGCTACTGGAGGTTGTGCCCCTTTAAATGAGGGCGTAAACTAAGAAAGAGGCAGGCAAGGGAGGCCCAACAGACCAGAGGGCATCATGCCAGCCTCATGGTGCCAGTCTTGCTCCCAGGATGGAGGAACTGAGGCCGACCTAGTGCAGATTAGAAGGACACAGGAGAGACCCAACAAGGTAAAACTGATATTCTCTCTGTTGGATCCAAATAATTCGAGAGGAAGTAAGTTTTGGTTAGATGAGTGTTGGCAATATTGCTAACAAAAAGATAACATAACGTGATTAATTTGTGAGTGTATGTGTGTGCAGCGCAGAGGCTAGAGGCTGATGTAGCATGTCTTCGTCTATTGTCCTCCACCTTGTTTTCTTTAGACAGGATCTCCTACTGAACCTGGAGCTCACCAATTGGCTAGACTGGGTGGCCAGCGAGCCCCAAGGAGCCCCACTCTGTTCCTTTCACACAAGTATCCCAGTGTACAATTATCTCCATTATTTTTTTAAATTATTTATTTAATAACCACATACTTAGAAGAAGCATTTCATTACAACAGCATTGACATATTCAATAACAATTTCCAGAGGTAAGATGCATGTCTTTCAAAATTGGCTGTAAAATTTTAGGTTTACAGTTGAATTAATACAGTTATACACTACTGTACTCAGTATAAACCCTATAGGACAAAATTAAATGATGTTTTAACCTTTAAAAAAGATCTCTATTTCATTATTAAAATACACAGTTTCATACAGAAAAATTCATTTTTAATGCAATTAACACTAAGATGTTTGCACATGTTATTTCTAATCTTTATGTATTGATTACTACTAGTCGCAGTCAGTTAATTTCTGAGCTCCTTGGTATCCGAGCATGGATATAAAGTCATCAGGTAGATTTCAATGGGAATGTTTTTCACATCTACTAATTATTAAGGACTAATCTCTATATATCTGATTATTACTAGTCACAGTCAGTTACTTTCTGAGCTCCTTGGCATCTGAGCATGGATATAAGGTCATCAGGTAGATTTCAATGGTAGTGTTTTTCCCATATCTCTTTCAAAAGTGGCTGTAATTTTTAGTTTCACAGTTGAATTAATAAAGTTTACAATATTGAACTCAGTATAAACTCTGTAAGATAAAAAATTGAATGAGTTTTTACCCTTTAAAGAAGATCTCCATTTCATTTTAAAATATGCTGTTTCTTACATTTTTAATGCTACTAACACTTAGATGTTTGCACATGTGTCTGTATTCTCTATGTATCTGATGATTACTAGTCACAGTCAGTTACACTCAGATCCATAGTACCTGAGTATGGATATAAAGTTATCAGATAGAGTTCACTGGTAATGGTTATCACCTCTACTATTTAACATGAAGTAAATTTTTATGCTTCCTCCTAAAATATGTCTTTTTAAAAAAATTAGTTGATTTTTCTCTGTGTATATCATACAGAACATCCCACACAATCTTATTCATCTATATACCCACTTCCCAAATGGCACCCTCCAGTAGCCTCCCCCTCCCACATACTGGAGCCCATATACTCTGTCATCCCTGTTACTGTCCTCTGTGCTGTCGACACCCCCAGCCATTCTCCAGTGCTTGTCTGTCTGCTGAATTTAGTCAGCCTATCTGGAGATCCTTGTTGTAGGAAGATCAGCTGTTCCTCATCTAGCAGCAATCAGTTGTCAATATTCCTTAGATAAGATTGGGGTCTGCTGTTAATTTTCCTAGTTCTATGCTGGGTTATTATTTGGGAGTCCCTTTGGCCATCCTGGCAAAAACTCAAAAGAAGGTATCTCCTATCTGGCATTGTTGCTTGTTATATAGCATTTAGCTATGCATATGGACTCTTAAGAAATTATATGGACCCCTTTAGGCCACCCTGGCCAATAACTCAAAGGAAGGTATCTCCTGTCTGGCATTGTTTCTTGTTATGTAGCCTTTAACTATACATATGGACTCTTGAAAAATTATATTGACCTCTTTGGTCTTTGGTTATACTTTCCTTTTGAGTGTTTAAGACCCTACAGTTGGCCCAGATAATTTATTTTTACTCTTAAAGTTGTTTGAGGATCTGTTCCTCAGGGGTAACATGGGCATGGAAGGAGCCCCTGGCTCCATTCTTTTACCAGTTCCATCTATGCGAAGGTAAGTCAAAGGTCCTACTCGACCATGGCTGGCTTCACTTGGAAGCATGGAGGAAATGTTTCCTCTGTGTTGACCCCCCTCTTTGTAGACTGGACACTGGTTCAGGTCTACCTGGTGGGGTCTCCGCAGCCTCCTTGCTCAAGAGGACAGGTGACTCACCACAGTTACTGGACATTTTGAGAGATGTTTATAGTTCCCTGGTACTTAGTCAACCTAGGAGGGCAAGGAGCAAAAACTGTCCTTTATGTTCCCCTGACTAAAATAGTATAGGCCTCAAAGTATGGCTGTTAAACATCCAAGAAGATTAGTTGCACCAGTCTGGTTCTTTTAATTACCATTTGCCATGTAGATAGAGCTTGGGCAAAGACCAAATGCTCTCAGATAAACCTTGCCTAGGCATATATTACATTCTTTGATCTTGTTGTATATATAATTTATCAGTAGGTTGTTGGCCTAATATGGTTCCCTCTGGTTTTCTAAAACTAGCTAGGCATTGTTTATCTCTCACATTGTCTAACCCTTCCACCATGGTTTCCCCATTTAAGGTGCCCCCAGTTTTTTCATTTCTCCCTTAGTAATACCCTTCTCTTGAGCTCCTTCTTTCCCTTTATCCCCTGTGTTCCTTGTATAACCTTCCCTCCTCCTCCCCTTAAAATAACCCCATTATTGTCCATATCTCCTTGTTAACATGTTTTCTACTGTTCTTCTCTTTCAGATTCTTTCTTTTCTGTACTTCCCTGGTTCCTCTTCATTATCCTGGTTCCTGTAGTTATGTCTGGATACGTATTCACTTATAAGGGATTTGGTGCTAGGATCCACATATGAGGGAGAATATACGCTATTTTTTTTCCGAGTCTGTGTTACTTCCCTTAGTATAACAGATTTTAGTTCCATCCATTTATCTGCAAATTTCATGATTTCATCTTTCTTTACTGCTGAGTAAAATTCCATCGTATAAAGGAACCACATTTTCATTATCCACTCGTCAGTTGAGGGACACTTAGGTTGCTTCCATCTCTTAGCTATTGTGAAGAGAGCAGCAACAAACATGGATGTACAAGTGTCTCTACAATAGGATGAGTTCTTTGGGTATATACCAAGGAGTGGTATAACTGGGTCAAAGGGTAGGTTGATTTGTAGTTTTTTAAGAGTTCCCCACACTGCTTTCCATAGGGGTTGAACAAGCTTGCAGTCCCACCAGCAGTGAATGAGCATTCCCCTTTCCCCACATGCTCTCCAAAATTTGGTATCATTTGTTCTCGTGATCGTAGCCAGTCTGACTGGGATAAGATGAAATCTTAAAGTGGTTTTAATTTGTATTTCCCTAATTACTAGTTTCTTAGCCATCTTTATTTCTCCTTTTGAGAACTCTGTTCAGTTCCTTAGCCCAGCTTTTAATTGGGTTACTTCCTTTCTTGATACTTTGTTTTTTGAGTTCATTGTATATTTTGGATGTTAAACCTCTGTCAGACGTGTCACTGGTGAAGATTTTTCTACCATTCTCTGGGTTTTCTCTTTACTTCCTTGGTTGCTTCTTTTGATGTTCAGAAGCTTTTTAGTTTAATGAGGTCCCATTTGTTGATTCTTGATCTTGTTTCCTGAGCAGTTGATGCCCAATTTAGAAAAATCCTTTCCTACATCTATATCTTGTAGGTTATTGCCAATGTTTTCTTCTAACAGTTTCAGAGTTTCAGGCTTCACATTGAGGTCTTTGATCCATTTGGAGTTGACGTTTGTGCAAGGTGAAAGATAGGGGTTTAGTTTCATTCTTCTACAGGTGGAGATCCAGTTTTGCCAGCACCATTTGCTAAACATGCTGTCTTACCTCCAGTTAATGTTCTTGGCCCCTTTGTCAAATATCAGGTGGCTGAAATTGCATTTACTCATATTTGGGTCTTCAGTTTTGTTCCATTGATCTATGGATCTATTTTTGTGTCAGTATCATGTTGTTTTTATGACTATAGCTCTGTAATACAGCTTAAAATCTATTACAGTAATCCACCCTGTATTTCTCTTAGTGCTCAGGGTTGCTTTGGCTATCCGAGGTCTTTTGGGCTTCCATATGAATCTTAGGATGTTTTTTTCCAATTCTG
>NW_008349068.1:3211865-3212244 GCF_000622305.1 Nannospalax galili | reverse complement strand
AGACTTTTGTAGGTTAATTTTGTAACCTGCCACTTTACTGAATGTGTTAATAATTTCTAGGAGTTTTCTGGTGGAATTTTTGGCATCTCTTCGATAAAATATCATATCATCTGCAAAAGGGGATAATTTGATCTCTTCCAATTATTACTCCTTTAATTTCCTGCTCTTGTCTTATTGCTCTTGAAAGAGTTTCAAGCACTATGTTAAAGAGGAGTGGTGATAGTGGACAGCCTTTGTTTGTATGTTTCCTAAATTCAATGGGAATGCTTCCAGGTTTTCTCCATTTAGAATGATGTTGGCTGTGGGTTTGTCATATATGGATTTAATTATGTTGAGATATGTTCCCGCCAGCCCAATTCCCTCTAGGACTTTGAGCATA
>NW_008349068.1:3198292-3211689 GCF_000622305.1 Nannospalax galili | reverse complement strand
TCATGGTGGATGATCTTTTTGATGTGTGTCTGTATGCAGTTTGCAAGTATTTTGTTGAGAATTTTTGCATATATGTTCATTAAAGGTATGGGTCTATAGTTTTCTTTTTTTATTGTATTTTTACCTGGTTTGGGTATTAGAGTGATGCTGGCTTCATCAAAGGAATTTGGAAGTTCTCCCTCTGTATCATTTTGAATAATTTAAGTAGTGTTGTTGGAGGTCTTTTGTAAATGTCTGGTATAATTCTGCTGTAAATCCATCTGGGCCTGGGCTTTGTTAGTTGCGAAGTTTTGTATGTTTCAATTTCATTATATGTTACGGGTCTGTTTAAGCTGTTAATCTCTTCTTGGTTTAGCTTTGGTGGTTCCTATGCTTTTAGATATCTCTCCATTTCTTTCAGGTTTTCAAATGTAGTAGCATAAAGGTTTTTAAAGTATTCCCTTATAATGTTCTGGATCTCTTTGGTGTCTGTTGTGATGTTTCCCCTTTCATTTATGATTTTGTTGATTTGGAGGTGTTCTTTCTTTCTTTTGTTTAACTGGGCTAGTGGTCTTTCAATCTTGTTTATCTTCTCAAAGAACCAGTTCTTGGATTCGTTGATTCTTTGTTTCTGTTTCATTAATTTCTTCTCTGATTTTTGTTATTTCTTCCTGTCTGCTGGGTTTGGGTTTCATTTGACATTGCTTTTCTAGTGTCTTGAGTTGCAATGTTAAGTCATTTATTTGTGTTCTTTCTGATTTTTTAATGTAGGCACTTAGAGCTATAAACTTCCCTCTAAGGACTGTTTTCAGTGTGTCCCAGAGATTTATTGCATTGTATTGTCCTTTTCATTTAGTTCCAGGAGTACTTTTATTTCTTTCTTAATTTCTCCTTTGACTCATTCATCATTCAGGAGTGTGTTGTTTAATCTCCGTGTGTTCACGTGGTTACTGGGGATTCTTCCAGTGTTGATTTTAAGGTTTATTGCATTGTGGTCTGATAGAATGCATGCAATTATTTCAATATTTTAGTATTTGTTGAGGTTTGTTTTGTGCCCCAGTACATGGTCGATTTTGGAGAAGGTTCCATGGGGCGCTGGATAGAAAATATATTCTTTGGTGCTTGAGTGGAATATTCTGTAGATGTCTGTTAGGTCCATTTGATATATGGTATTATTTAATTCAGAAGTCTCTCTGTTAATTCTCTGTCCTGTTGTCCTATCTAATGGTGACAATGGGGTACTGAAGTCCCCTACTATTAATGAGTTGGAATTAATCTGGGTCTTAAAGTCCTGTAGTACTTTTTTTATGAAGTTTGGTGCACCAGAGTTTGGTGACTATATGTTCATCTTTGATTATAATGAAGTACCCTCCTTCTCTCTTCTGATGAGTTTTAGTTTAAAGTCTATTTTATCAGATATTAAAATTGCAACACCTGCTTTTTTTCTTAGTACCATTCTCCTGGTATATTTTTTTTCCATTTTTCACCTTAAGGTAGTGCCTGTTCTTCAAAGTGAGGTGGGTTTCTTGCAGACAACAAAAAGATCAGTTTTGTTTCTTAATCCATTGAACTACTCTATGTCTTTTGACTGGGGAATTCAGTCCATCAATATTTAAAGTTATTAAAATGAAAGCTCTGTATTGATTCCTGTCCTTTTGATTTCTGTTTGCATTCTTGGTGTAACTGTGTCCATAGTTATACCTTCACCAAGTTTCTTTCTGTTATTTTTGGGGTATAGTCGTTCCTTTCTTCAGCTCTTTGCATTGCTTCAAGAACTCTCTGATGGGCTTGTTTTGTGGAGATGAATTCTTTCAGCCTATTTATGTCATGGAAGATTTTTCTTTCCCCTTCAACTATAATAGACATTTTGGATGGGTATAGTAATCTGGGTTAGCATCTGTGGTCATTTAAAACTGAGAATACTTTGGTCCAGGCTCTTCTGGTTTTCATAGTTTTTACTGAAAAGTCAGCTGTAGTAATAATGGGTTTTCCTTTATATGTGATTTGTTGTTTTTCTTTTGCAGCTTTCAGTATTGTCTCTTTGTTCTGAATGTTTAGTGTTTTTACTATGATGTGCCATGGAGAGTTTCTTTTCTGGCCCTGTCTGTTTGGTGTTCTATATGCTTCTTGTATTTGTATGGGCATATCTTTAATTTTGGGAAATTTTCTTCGAGGATTCTGTTGAAGATCTGGTCCATTCCATTATCATGGGATTCTTCTCCTTCCTATATGCCTATGATTCGTAAGTGTGTGTGTGTGTGTTTATAGTGTCACACAATTCCTACATATTCCATTCTTGTGATTTCTTAAATTTTTCATAATCTTTGCTTGAGTGGTCTAGTTTACCCACTTTATCTTCCAGTCTTGATACTCTGTTTTCCATTTCATTCATCCTATTGGTGAGGCTTTCTCCTGTCTTTTCTAATTGGCTTACTGAGTGTTTCACTTCCTTCTTCATTTCAGCCTGAGTATTCTTCAATATTTCTAACTCTTTTCTAAATTCATTCAGAAGTTTATCCCTATCTTCCTTCAGTTCTTTGATTTCTTTGTTTGTGTGTTCTTTAAATTCACTGAATTCTTTTATCATGTTTATAATTGTTCTTTTGAGTTCCATGTCCTGTGTTATCTCTAGGGAGTTCTCATTGTACTCCTCTAGAGGACTATTGGTACTTGGTGGGGATATATTGTTTTTGTTTTTCATGTTATTATTTTTTATTTGTGACTTTGACATGTGAATTTACTTCATAGTTTCTGATTCTTGTGTGAGACTCAAGCCTTCCTTTGTTGAGTTTAGATCTGGTTCTTTTTGTAAACTTTATGTGCCTTTGCGGTTTACTTGTTGGGCGTGAAAAGCTGGTTGGTCTAGGCTTCAGGTCATCTCTTTTGATTTTATATTGGAGTGGCCTAATTGCTTTTGTCTTTAGGAGTTCCCACGGAGGCCCAAGTGAGATGAGGTTCAGATGATACTAGGCTTTCTCCTAAGGTCTGGGTCCCACCAGGAAAGATGCTGCCCTCAAGAATTTGGGGGTTGGGCTGGCCTGGGAGAAGGGCCCAGGATAGATGCTGGTCTCAGGAAGCTGGTGGCTGTGCCACCCAGGGAAGTAAAGGGAGGCAAAGGTGAGACCAGGCCTAGAGGGTTCCTGGGGGCCTCAGGGAGGAAATGGGTTGGTCCCGATATAAAGGATCAGGAAGCAGTGGCAGCTCTGGGCTAATAGGTTAGACTGGGTGTCTAGGGTGCCAAGATAAGAAATGGTCCTGTACCCAGCCTCGGAGGAGAGACTAGGTGGGGGGCAGCTGGGAGGGTGAAAGAGGCTGGGGGAGTCAAGGCACGTGGACTTACCCAGGGAAGGTCCTGGGACCAGGACATGGGAGTCTGTGCAGCCCAGGGAAGTAAAGGGAGGTGAGGGTGGGGTCTCTATTATTTTTACATTCTTCCTTGAGGGCTGGCAATATGGCTCCATAGGAAAAGGTGCTTGTGGCTGAATCTGATGACCTGAATTCTATCCCTGGAACCCACATGGTGGAAAGAGAGAACTCACTTGTCCTGTGGCCTTGACACTTGTGCTGTGGCATACATGCACCCTGCCACCCCAAACACACACACACACACACACACAAAAAAAAAAAAAACAAAACAAAACAAAACAAAAAAAACCTTAAAAAATTCTCCCTTGATCTTTCAGCTCCTTCCAATTACCACTACCTTTTTCCTCTACTTATTCATCATCCTTTCAGTACCTGTTGAGTGCCGACCTGGGTCAGTCACTATATAGGTCTGAGTGTCCAGCCCTTGTCCTCATGAGAACATATGGTTTAGTTGCAGAGATAAATCAGAACAAATACCCACACAAATAATTCATTGCATATTTTTAGATACAGAGGAGAAGCACTGTGTGTAACAGGATAGTCCTGACCCTCATGTTGGGATCTTTCACTGAGGCCTGCTTGTTCAGTTGAGTGCGGAAGGTGAGGAGTTGGAAAAGGGAACCCCATGCACAGGGAACAGAAGTTGAGGTTTCTGAGCTTGGAAGGGAACCGAAAGAAGGATCATGTGGCTAAACCATACTGAGCAAGGGGGCGGTGGCCTTTGGGGCATCTTGTGAAGGATCTTTTTAGCCCTCAGCAAGAACTTGGGACTGAGCCCAAGCTCTTGAGGGTTGTCAAAATTAATTTTATCATTCAATATTTATTCCCAACCAACATACCTGGCATGCACCCCAGCTCTTTTTTCTAGAAAGTTCTTTTTTTTTTTTTCTAGGCCATTAATGAGCTCTATTGCTAAATTCAGTGGACATTTAAAAATATAACTTACACTGGGTGTGGTGGTGCACACCTTAAATCCCAGCACTTGGGAGGCAGAGGCAGGCAGATCTCTGTGAGTTCGAGGCTAGCCTAGTCTAGACAGCAAGTTCCAGGTCAGCTGGGGCTGTAGGGACACCCTGTCTCAAAAAGACCAAAAAAAAAAAAAAAAAAAAAAGTAACTCACTTTATTTAATTCATTTAGTTCCAGGCACTGTTCTAGGCAGTGGGAATATGCTTCCTGGCACTACGTGAGTCTGGTGACTTCTTTTCTTGAATTATTTGCTTCTCTTGAATGAACTGTTCTGCTTCTGTGGCTAGTCTTTGCTCTCCTTTTAAGGCTTTTCTTCTGCCCATTTTTAGATGTTGGTGGTCCTATGAGGCCTCTCCTATGCTATCATCTCACCGTTCTAAACTCAGTTTGGTTCCTTAAAATCTCTCTGCTGTGTTCCTTTGATAGTCCTTCCCACCTCTACATTGAATGCTTTTCTTTCCCCATTAAAAACCTCACCTCTTCATCCCATGCATCTCTAAAGCCCACCAGGAAGTGGTTTCCCTCAATGGATTTATTTGCAAGGGTCATGGCAGCAGGCAGCTTGTTAGCTACGGTGGCTTATAAAAGCACACATGTATTCTCAAGTCCCAAATGTGGTTCCCAGATTTCTCTCCTGAGCTCTGGGTGTGTACATTCAACTCTCTACATGGCGAACACCCTTGAGTGTTCTTCTGGCATTCACAAAGCAACATGTGCAGACTGAGTTGATCTTCCTTCCAAATATGCCTTTCTCTGGGATCTCTGTGTCTGTGAATCACATGAACATCCACTTACTACTACTTGATGCAGACTGTCACCAGGACCTTCCTCTCCCTCAGTCCCCCATCCCCATTTCCCTCATTGTCCCTGTTTATTGCCAACTAGTTCTTAAGCTCCAACATCATCATAGCCTCATCCCCAACTCAGTTCCTGGCACCAGGTAATGCTCAATAAATGCTTATGTATGGCCTAGCTCTATGTGCCACTCAATATTCTTTGAGACATGGGGCTCATTTTCTAGAGTGAGCAGGGGTGATGAATGTTGAAACCCCATTTGTGGTCTCTCATTGTTTAAAAACTCATTTGTGGCCTTTGATTGTATTTAAACCCTGGAGCCCGAGTATTAATGGACCTGGTTGGCTTGTTCCAGATGTGCTCAGACCAAGACATGTGCAAATGGGGAACCACATTAGAAGAGGAGGAAGACGGTGCCAGCTGACTGAGGCAACAGAGGCAGGGCTGGTGAGCTGCCCATGGTTGGACTGGCTCTGCTCTTGGTTAAAAAAAAATGGTGCTACTTAACTGGGGTTGGCCTCTTCTGGGACCACAATAATAGAGCCAGGGAGGTAGTAGGAAATACCCACACTCTTTCAGAGAGATGCTCTCGAGGTGTGGTCCAGGTTCCATGGTGGTCTGTGAGGCTGGCCTCCTGAAAGGAGAATGTGAATGCTAAGCTTCTGTTGCTGGTGAGAATCAGTAAATAGTAAATTAGTGCCTGGGTTAGAGCAGGGACATTCTTCTGAGTTCTCCACTTCTTTGGGGATAGTGAGCAGGGGCTAGGAGGGAGGTGTTTTTTGTCTCAGTAAAGAACACACCATGGGGTGAAGTTTGAGAATCCCTGCTCAAAGGGTAGCTTGGTCAACTGAAGAAGAAAAGCTGGGAAACTGTGCCGTTGACTCCCTCTGTTGCCCCACAATCGTTCTCCACGGGCTGGCGACTAGCCTTTAGTTTCCAGCTGCCTGGAGTGAAAATTGTAGGAGGAGAACTGGAATTACCCAGAAAGTGTATTTTTTCCCCAAGCCTGCTGCAATGTAGTCACCATTAGGCCAGCAGGAAGCCACTGTTGATGACAGAGGCGATGATGAGGACAAATGAGAGCTTGCATCCATTTCAGCAACTTTGGATTAGACTCTCCAATAGGAGGTGACTGAGTGTCTTCCCCACCGCTTTTTGTTCTGGAAAGTTTACTCATTTACTCAGTCATCAATTTTTTTTTGAGCATCTATTAAATGCAAGGTGTAATGCTAGAGGTAGCACTGAAGGAAACAGGCTTTGTTCCTGACTTCACTGAGCTTGCAGTCTAGCAGTGAAGGTGAACACTAAAGAGACAGAGACTCCAACGGGTTGAATTACAATTTGTGACGTGCTATGAGTCAAAATAATTGGGCAATGGAGGGGTCAAAGCGGTCTTCGGAGAAAGGCAGAGAGGAAGTGCACACAGGCGGGCTCCATACCTGGGAAAGGCTTCAATACAGATGAGAAAAAGCATCTGGGACCAAGTGTGTTGGGGGTGGGGGTGGGGGTGGGATGATTATGGAGGTGATGGTGGTGAGGGTCAGCGGTCAGGTGATGCATCTGTCAAAGGTCATATAAAGGGGCTGGAGAGATTGCTCCATGGATAAAGTGCTTGTCACACAAGCATGAGGACTGGAGTTTGGATCCTCAGCACCCACATGAAAATCAGGCAGGCGTGCATGCACATGTATTCACATGTATGTGGTGGCCAGAGCTTGGTATCCAGTGTTTTCCTGTACCTCTTTCTACTTTACTGAGGCAGGGTCTCTCGTTGAATCTGGAGCTGGTTGATTCAACTGGTCTAGCATTCCCAGGAGGTGTCCTGTCTCTGCCTCCCAAATACAAATTACAGATGCACACACTCTTGTACAGTCCTGCATATGCATGCAAAAACATGCATTTACATGAACATGCACACATACACTCAAAAAATTCATCATATTAAGCATTTTGTGCTGTCTTAAGTATAGTGAACAACTAACAAAAAGTTTTAAACAGAAGGTAACTTTTTTTTTCAAGCTCACTTTGGCATCTCTGTAAACAGGAATCAAAAAGGACTGTTGCAACACAGAGATCTTGAAATCATTAGGTTACACACACACACACACACACACACACACACACACACACACACACAGCCAGATACCATAAGCTATGGACTGTAGGATTCCACTTATATGAAGTGTCCAGAATAGCTAAGTTCTTGAGACAGAAAGCAGATTAGTGGTTCCCTGCAGCTGAAAGGAGCGAGGGGGTGACTGATTCACGGAGATCAGGCATCATTTTGGTATGATGAAAATGTTCAACTAGACAGTGATGATGATGTTACCTCATTGTGAATGGACTGTGTGCCACCGAATTCTAACTTTTACAATGACTAAGATATTGAATTTTATGTTATGTGCATCTTGCCACACACACAAAAGGAAAGAGTGTTGACAGAGTTTGGTTTGGAATCTATTGAAAGTTTCTGCTCTCTCTGAGAGCTAAGGATGGCAGGGACTGGTGGGGAATATGCCCATGGAAAGAACTGAGTGATTAGGTACATTTTGGGGATACAGCTAAGGGTACTCAGTACTTAGGGATGGTGGGTGATGAGAGAGGCATAAAGGGTCACTTCTAAGTTTTTACCTCAAGTAACTAACTGGGTTGGAGGGTGGGCAGGCGGGAAGACAAAGAGAAGGTGTGGGGAAGTCTTGGGGAGAATCGAGCTTGTGTTAAGACATGTTAAGTGGAGCCATCTGCAGGTATGAAGTTGGCGGACGGTCTGTCTGCTTGGTATTCAGGAAATACCAAGCTGGAGCTGTGGTTTACAGGGGACAGTTAAAGGGATGAGGGTAGGTACAGCCATGGGGGGTGGGAGGGGAGGGGAGGGAGTAGAAGTCTAGGACAGAGCCCAGGGAAGGAAGAAGAGGAGAAAGCCTAATGAGGTGAGAGAGAGAGAGCCTAATGAGGAGACCTAAGAAGAGGCCGGAGAGATGCCAGCAGGAAAGCACAGATGTGCTGAGGAACTGGCGATCCCGGGACTGGAATGTTTCTGAGCAGACTTAGGGGAGAGAACACAAGTGTGCAGTTAAGAACTCAGCATCTACCAGGGGCGGCTAAACACTTTGCGTGAGTTTTCTTGGTTAATTTTCGTAAGAACTCTGTAACAGCCCCATTTCACAAATGAGGAAACTGAGCCACACAGTAGCCGAACTGGTCCAGGTCACAGAGCTAGGAAGGACTGGAGCTTACTTTCTCTGGCATCAAATTGTTGCCCTTATAAACTTGACTCTGGGCCCACACAGGTAAGGCTGAGTGAGCTGGAGCCTTACTGTTGGATCATTGGAGGTTAGATGGAGAGCTTTCACGTTACTGGCAAATAGACATGAAATAGCTTTGTTTTTCCAATAACTTCTATTGGCTGGGCCCTGTTGGCTGTGAGCCCTTCCCTTCTTGTTGGGTCTGCAAGTTCCCTCAGCAACTTCTCAGTCGGAGTCTGCAATTTTTCACTCATTTCTGCTTGTTAGAACATTTTCATCCTGGTTATTGAAATTTAATCTAATTTAATTTTTAATTTCAACTTCAACCTCAGATTCCAGTAGATGCTCTTTGCTCCCTTCCTTCTAGCACTGGGGAGTTCAATGGCTTGAAGCAGAGGTGTGTTGTGGGCTGTCTTGGCTACTCTCTGTCCTCTTTGGTGAGAAGTGGCAAGTTGTAGGGTGGCAGGGTGCTCTCCCTGTGATTGCCAGCAAGGAGCTTCTTGTCTCCTTTGGGTCACCACACTGGTGCAGCTTGGTGACCTTGGATTTGGCCCAGAATGGAAATCCCAGGACATTCATCATTTTCATCTCAGTGACAAAATACCTGTTATTAGAAACACCTTAAGGGAGGATTTATTTTGGCTCCTGGTTTCAGAGTCCTCAGTCCATGGTTATTGGCCCTGTTGCTTATGACCACATGTGTGGCAGGGAGAAGGTGCTTTGGCAGTTTTTCATCTCATGGTGGACAGGATGCAGAAAAACAAACAGGAAGGGGCCAGGGACAAGATGTACCATACTTCTTCCAACCAGGCCCCACCTCCTTCTAGGCTACATGTTAACTCATTGATGAAATTAGTATCCTCATGATCCAATCACTCCTCAACAGTGCCACCAGCTAGTAACCAAGCCTTCACATGAACCCTTGGGGGGACATTTCATATTAAAACCATAACATCTGCTGGCTACAGTAGTATCTGTAATCCCAGCTACTCTGGAGGCTGAGGCAGGGGGATTACAAATTCACAGATTGTCTGGGGTACAGTCTGGTGACACCTTGTCTCAAAATAAAAAATTAAATAAAGGGGGCCTGGAGAAATGGCTCAGCAGTTAAGAGCACCGGATGCTTTTGCAGAGGAAACAGTTTCAATTCCCAGCACCCACATGGCAGCTAACAACTGTCTGTAACTCCAGTTCTAGGAGATCTGATACTCTCTTCTGACCTCTGCAAGCATTGCATGACACAGGTGCACACAGGCTGGCAATACACTCATATACATAAAATAAAAATAATAAAGTATTTTTGAAAATTAAATAAAGTGCCCAAGGATGTGGTTTGGTGGTGGAGCACTTGATAGGCTTAATTCCCACTGCCACAAACAACAGCAAGCAAGCCACAACACTAACAACAAAATCCATATAACATCCAGCAAGCTCCCAAGGGCCTATTTATAGAAGCTTGGTGTTTTCTAGACTCTCACATCTTTCAGACATTCCTCATCTGAAAACTTAGTGCCACATTCCCTGAATTCTCCTTACCTTGATCCATGCCTCAGTGGTGTCAGGTGAGCTTGCAAGCCCAATCTCTACATTCCACATTTTTAGGTCTCAAGCAGAGGTGGATCTGTCTCTAGGCACCTCCTCAATCTGGACTTCCCTCCTCAGTTCTTGCTAGTTGGGCAGGCTGAGAATCCCAAGAGCTGAGAAACCAGTCAAACATGGCTCTGCCTTCTTTTCGTATAGGGCTCCCCGACCCCCATCAGAAGCATGAGTCTCTGAGGGACCTACTTACTTGGCCTTGGGAAAGAAACCCTGTCTTTCCCAACAGCCTCCCTGCATTCTCTGGCCTATGCTGTTCCTTCTGTAGCTCATGATGAAGACTTGTGGGCCAGCTCTATGCTCTGACATTGATCCCCAGGGTCTTCTTTGAATCTTGTCATGGAAAAGGCAGAACATTTTGTTTCAGTAGTATTTCTGTAAACTGCAAACATCAAGAGACCTAGATCTGTGGCTCCCGCTAGTGTGTTACAAGAGACTATATTTCTTGCAGAAAGCTGACTGCCCACAGTCTCATGATTGCTTTAACATTTAGATCCCAAATACCCACTGAGCAGCATGAAAGAGCTTGGAAGGTGACCCGCCGGCTGGTACAGAGGGGAGAAAGAGGCCTGAACTCTGGACTTGGACACATTTTTACATTCTTTCCCTTCAGAGGTATAGAGTATGAACTGTGTGGCCAACACTGGATATCAAGGACTGATGAGAGCAACAGGCAGAGGCCTGAGGCCTAGAAAGGCATCTAAATGTAAGGGCTTCCTTCACCGTAAACTCTTCAGCTATCAGTTGAAGGTGCCTGCCCCTACTTGAGCATGTTGGGTCCTGACAGGAACACAAAGAGGATGCAGGCTCTGTCAAAATACAGAAGCTTAGAGGGTTTGGACCCCAAAAGGAAATGGCACTGCCTTCTGACTCCCCATCTGATTCTCTTGGCTGCCTTCTGATGAAGCAAAGAGATGAGATGAGAGAGGGAGAGCGAGAGAGTGAGCAAGATTGTTATGGAATTTGTATTGGAGTTGCCAGGGATTGTGGCGGATCTAACACAGAGTTTATCTTCAAAAGCAAGTGGTTAAAAAACACTGACCAGAAAATAAGTTTAATTCTGGCTCCAGCCACTACTTGCTGTGTCGTATCAGGCAACTTAGCTTAGTTAACATGAATTTCTTCATTGTTAAAATGGTATCATGCTTTAAAATTTTTTTTGGAGTAGGAGATTAGATTAACTAGTACACGCCAATGCTTAATAAATGTTAGCTTTTGTAAATTTTAGCAGTAGTAGTAGTAACAATTCCCAAGGAAGGCAACATTCTCAACAACCAAACTGGAATTAATTATAATCTTTTTCTCACATCTACTCTGCAGAGATGGCAGCGAAGCTAAAAAGAACTGTAGCTGGTCTCTATTTGCAAAGGGAGATTAAAACACATAAAATGCTAAGCTATGGAAAAGCCCCTTACTGTTGATCAGCAGTAAACTATTTAAAGACCTGTGTGTATGTTTTTAATACACTACCAGTTAAAAAATCTTTCCTGGAAGTCTTCTATTAAGACAACAGAGATTACAGATGGTGAGATTGTGGAAGCCAGTCTGAAACCCGATCCTCTGCAAGTGGTTTTGCCACGAACCCTATGTAGCAAAGGACTGTAGCCTGCTTTGCTCAGAGATTACACAGCAGGACACATCATAAAATTATACCCTAATAAACCCTTGTATCTGTGGTCTTTCTCCCACAAGCCATTTAACTCAGGCCTCCAACATTTTTCCTGCCATTGGAAGTCAGCTTTATGTATGTACTATGATGAAACTAAAACTTTCAATAAGAATAGCTATAGAGATTGTGCCAAGTCTAGCTATAGGAGCCTAAGGACTAGATTTGTCAAAGTCACAGAGCACTTTGACTGTTTGCTATCATTTTAGGAAAATTCCAGGATGCTTCATGTGTGTGAACAGATATTCAACCAAAGTCCATTATTTTACCATGGCTATACCCTTTTTTCATATGGGTTAAAAAATCATTTCCAGGGATCATAAAAGATTTGTCTTAAGCTCAGAAGGTAAGTTATATTTTCGACTAGTACAGTAGAGCCCAACATTCACGCTCACTGCTGCCATCAGCACCTCAAAATTCCTTAGATGGAATACAGTACAGCTGTGCTAGTTGGATTTTTTGTCTGGGTGACAAATATCTGGAAGAACAACGTATAGGAAAGGAAGATTTATTTATTTATTTTTAAAATATATTATTTTTATTTTATGTGTATGAGTGTATTGCCTATATGCATGTATGTGCACTTGTATCATGCAATGCCCATGGAGATCAGAAGAGGGCATTGGATCCCCTGGAACTGGAGTTACAGATGGTTGTTAGCCACCATGTGGGTGCTGGGAACAGAACCTGGGTTCTCTGCAAGAATAGCCAGTGCTCTTAACTGCTGAGCTATCTCTCTAGTCCAGAAGACTTATTTTTAACTCATGGTTTCAGATGTTCCAGGTGGTCATTGCCTTGCTCCATTGCTGTGGCCTCTGGTGAGGCAGAACATTGTGGTGGTAGAGTGTATGGTAGAGTAATGTTGCTCATCTTATAGTAGGTAGAAAACATGGAGCAATTGGAAAGGGCCAGGGTGTATCTTTCTAGGGCACATCTTTAGTGATTTGCTTCCCTGCAGCCAGACCCTACCTCCTACAGTTCCATCACCTTCCAAAAGTTCATTTAAAATTTGAATCCATTATTGGGTTGATGAGTCGATGAGGGCAGAGCTCTACTGATCAGATCACAGTCCCAGAGCCCCACTTCTGAACACTGCTTGTACTGGGGACCAAGTCGTCAATACATAAATGCGCCTTTTGGGAGGCACTGCATATCCAAACCATAGTACTAGGTGAGACTAGCCTTATCTACCCAGACATGAGCATCATTAGGAGCCACTTCACCAGGCTATAAAGAGCTGTTTAATGGTGGCAAGTGTCTCAGCCAGGCCAATGAGAAGCCATTTGGAGTTTGTATATACAGGGAAAGATGCCCTTTCCATTGGAGTGAGTGAGGTGGTAGGCTGTACGGCTGTAAGCCTGGAGGTATGAATGGTCGATACACAGAAGCTGCTGCAGCGCTGTGGAAGTATGTAGCCAGCCATGCTGGAGGAGATTCTATACCACTGCTAGAGTCCATAGAACTTTCACTCCCCACTAGCCTGCTTTTGAGCTATTACATGCACCATGTTAACTTTTAAAGACACATTAAAAAGTTTTTTTTCAGCCTATCTAGAGGTCTTTGTTTTAGGAAGATCAGCTGTTCCTCATCTAGCAGCAATTAGTTGTCAATATTCCTTTAGATAAGATTGGGGTCTGAGGTTCATTTTCCCAACTCTATGCCTGGGTTACTATCTGGCAGTCTTTGGGCCACCCTGGCCAACAACTCAAAGGAAGATATCTCCTGTCTGGCATTGTTTCTTGTTATATGGCCTTTAGTCTCACACATGGACTGTTAAAGAATT
>NW_008349068.1:3197467-3197854 GCF_000622305.1 Nannospalax galili | reverse complement strand
ATGGATAAAGAGAGGTACATTTACATAATGGACATCTCAGCACTAAAGTAAAACAAAATTATGAAATTTGCTTCTAAATGGATGGAACTAGAAACTGTTATACTAAGTGAAGTAATACAAACTCAGGAAAAAAAAACAAAAACAGCAAAAATGACGTATGTTCTCTCTCATATGTGGATCCTAGCATCAAATCCTAATAAGTGAGTATGTATCCAGACATAACTACAAAAACCAGAATAATTGAAAGGAAATGGGGAGGTAAAGGAAAAGAAAAAACCTGAAAGAGAAGAACAGTAGGAACCAGGCCTTAAAAAGGAGATATGGATAAAAAGTGGGTTAGTTTAAGGGGGGAAGGGTATTCAAGGAACCTAGGGCATAAAGGGTGTA
>NW_008349068.1:3195707-3197306 GCF_000622305.1 Nannospalax galili | reverse complement strand
TTTTAAAAAAACAGAGGGAACCATATTAGTCCAACAACCTACTGACAAATTATGCATACAAGTAGATCAAAGAATATATGTCTAGGCAAGGTTTATCTGAGAATGTTTGGTCTTTGCCCAAGCTTTATATACATGGCACCATGTAGATAAAACAAGGATCTCTAGATAGGCTGACTAGATTCAGCAGATGGACAAGCACTGCGGAATGGCTGGGGGTGCCAACAACACAGTGGACAGTAACAGGGAGGACAGAATATATGGGCTTCAGTGGGGGGTGGCAGGCTATGGGAGAGTGCCATTTGGGATGTGGGTATATAGATGAATAAGATTGTTTGGGATGCTCTATGTGATATAAACACACACAAAATCAACAAAAAATGACATATTTGAGGAGGAAGCATAAAAATTTGCTTCATGTTAATTAATAGAGGCAATAAACATTACCACTGAAATCTACCTGATGACTTATATCCATACTCAGGTGCCAAGGATCCAAGTGTAACCGACTGTGACTAATAATAGTCAGACACGTAAAGATTAGAGTCACATGTGCAAACATCTAAGTGTTAGTAGCATTATAAATAAGGGGCTGGAGAGATGGGTCTAAAAACTCATTCAATTTTATGTCTTACAGGGTTTATACTGAGTTCAATATTGTATAACTGATTAATTCAAATGTGAACCTAAAAATTTACAGCCACTTTTGAAAGAGATGCTAAAGAGATGTTAAAGCTGTAATGAAATGCTTCTTCTAATGATGCGCTTATTTAAAAAATTTTAAAAAGGTTTTTCTGTACTTTTAAAGAATTAATTCAAATGTGAACCTAAAAATTTACAGCCACTTTTGAAAGAGATGCTAAAGAGATGTTAAAGCTGTAATGAAATGCTTCTTCTAATGATGCGCTTATTTAAAAAAATTTAAAAAGGTTTTTCTGTACTTTTAAAGAATTTTATTATTTTTATATTATGTGTGTGTGTGTGTATTGCCTGCATGTAGCTAAATGCACCTATGTCGTGCAATGTCGGCATTGGTCAGAAGAGGTTGTCAGATCCCCTGGGACTGGAGTTATGGACAGTTGCTAGCTGCCATGTGGGTGCTGGGATTTGAATCCAGGTCTTCTGCAAGAACAACCAGTGTTCTTAACAACTGAGCCATCTCTCCAGCCCCATAAAGACACACTAAAAGTTTTAAATTGACATATAATAATTGTACATAATTATGGGGTGATATTTCCATGTGTATATATATATATAGTTGCAGTTTGAAGTTATCAGATTAGGGTAATTTGTACATACACTATTATGAATATTTCTTTGCATTGGGAGTTTTCCAAAATTTCTTTTAATAGTGATTTTGAAATGTACAATTAATTGTTGTCAACTATAGTAATCTACTGTACAATAGAATATTAGAAATTATTCCTTTCTTTTTTAATCATTTTTTAAAAATTTTAATAACTACATGATTAGATGAAGCATTTCATTAAAGCTTTAACATATTCAGTAACACACTCCAGAGCAAGAGTACATCTCTTTCACAAGTGGCTGTAAGTTTCTAGTTATACAATATTGAACTCAGTATAAGCCCTGTAAGACATG
>NW_008349068.1:3194414-3195353 GCF_000622305.1 Nannospalax galili | reverse complement strand
TACACCCACTTCCCAGATGGCACCCTCCCATAGCCTCCCTCCCCCCATGAGAGCCCTTATACTCTGATATCCCTGCTACTGTCTGCTGTGTTGTCGGCACCCCAATCCTTCCCCACTACTTGTCCATCTGGTGAATCTAGTCAGCCTATCTAGAGGGCTTTGTTTTAGGAAGGTCAGCTGTTCCTCATCTAGCAGCAATCAGTTGTCAATATTCCTTTAGATAAGATTGGGGTCTGCTGTTCATTTTCCCAGTTCTTTGCTGGGTTACTATCTGGGAGTCCCTTTGGCCACCCTGGCCAACAACTCAAAAGAAGGTATCTCCTATCTGGCACTGTTCCTTGTTATGTAGCCTTTAGCTATGCATGTGGGCTCTTATGAAATTATATTGACCCTTTAATCTTTGGTTATACTTTCCTTTTGGATGTTTAAGGCCATACAGTTGGCCCAGATAAACCAATTTATTTTTACTCTTAAGGTCGTTTGAGGATCTGTTCCTCAGGGGTAACATGGGCTTGGGAGGAGCCCCTGGCTCCTTTCTTTTACCAGTTCCAACTATGTGAAGATAAGTCAAAGGTCCTGCTTGACCATGGTTGGCTTCGCTTGGAAGCATGGAGGAAATGATTCCTCTGTGTTGACCCTCCTCTTTGTAGACTGGACACTGGTTCAAGTCCATCTGGTGGTGTCTCCTTGTCCTCTTTGATCAAGAGGACACGTGACCCACCACAATTACAGGACATTTTGAGAGATGTTCATAGTCCCCTGGAACTTAGTCGACCTAGGAGTGCAAAGAGCAAAATCTGTCCTTTATGTCCCTCTGACCAAATTATTAAAGGCCTCAAAGTATGTCTGTTAAGCATCCAAGAAGATTAGTTCCACCAGTCTGGTACTTTTAATTACTGTGTGCCATGTAGATAAATCTTGGGCAAAGACCAGTTGTTC
>NW_008349068.1:3189198-3193109 GCF_000622305.1 Nannospalax galili | reverse complement strand
ATGGGCCATGCCTTCTCTTCCTAGCCTTCCCCAGATTGTATACTTTAGCTCACCCCAAATCCAGGGGACCATGTGATTAAGGCAAAATTACATACAGTTTGCTGGGAAGAGTGGCTGAATAATGTGGTGAGGGTCCAATGACCCTGCTTGGCCCTCCTTTAATGAATGAGCACAACTGTCAACAAGCCCAATTGTGATGATGTTTAGCGATCAGCCACAGCTGAAGTCATGATGATGGTAGTTATTTCATGCAGTAGAGACTGCTGTTCAGCATCATCTTATTAAAAGGGCATGGAATTTAAAAGGATTTGGTGCTGGGATCCATATATGAGGGAGAACATATGTCGTTTATTTTTCTGAGTCTGTGTTACTTCACTTAGTATAATAGTTTCTAGATCCATCCATTTACCTGCAAATTTAATTATTTCATCTTTCTTTACTGCTGAATAGAACTCCATTGTGTAAATATACCACATTTTTGTTAACCACTCATCAGCTGAGGGACACTTAGGTTGGTTCCATCTCTCAGCTATTGTGAAAAGAGCAGCAGCAAACATGGTTGTACAAGTGTTTCTACAATAGAATGAGATCTTTGGGTATATGCCAAGGATTGGTATAACTGGGTCATATGGTAGGTTCATTTTTAGTTTTTTAAGAGTTCTCCACACTGTTTTCTATAAGGGTTCCATGAGTTTGCAATCCCATCAGCAGTGAATGAGTGTTCCCCCTTCTCCACATCCTCGCCAGCATTTGGTATCCTTTGTTCTCTTGATCCTAGCCAGTCTGATTTGCATTTCCCAAATTACTAATGATGTTGAACACTTTTTGAGATGTTTCTTAGCCATCTTTATTTCTTCCTTTGAGAACTCTCTGTTTAGATCTTTAGCCCTTCTTTTAATTGGGTCATTTGGTTTCTTGATTCTGTTTTTTGAATTCTTTATGTATTCTGGATGGTAAACTTCTGTCAGGTGTGTCACTGGTGAAGTTTTTTTTTTTTTTTTTTTCCTATTCTGTGGGTTTTCTCTTCATTTTTTAATTGTTTCTTTTGCTGTACAGAAGCTTTTTAGTTTAATGAGATCCCACTTGTTGATTGCTGACCTTAATTCCTGAGCAACTTCTGTCTGATTTAGAAAATCCTTTCTTACATCTAAATCTTGTAAGTTACTGTCAATATTTTCTTCTAATAGTTTCAGAATTTCCAGTTTCACATTGAGGTCTTTGATCCATTTGGTATTGACATTTTTGCAAGGTGAAAGATAAGGATCTAGTTTCATTCTTCTATAGGTGGAGATCCAGTTTTGCCAGCACCATTTGTTAAGATGCTGTCTTTTCTCCATTGTGTGTTCTTGGCACCTTTGTCAAATATCAGATGGCTGAAATTTCATGTACTTGGGTTTGGGTCTTCAATGATGTTCCATTGATCCGTGTATCTATTTTTGTGCCAGTGCTATGGTGTTTTTATGACTATAGCTCTGTAATATACTTTGAGGTCTGGTATAGTAATCCCCAGCATTGTTCTTTGTGCTCTTGGTTGCTTTGGCTATCCAGGGTCTTTTGTGTTTCCATATGAATTTAAAGATTTTTTTTTCTAATTCTGTGAATTATGCCATGGGGATTTTGATTGGGATTGCATTGAATCTATATATTGCTTTTGGTAGGATGGTCATTTTCACAATATTAGTTCTTCCAATCCATGAGCATGGGAGGTCCTTTCATCTCCTGGTGTCTTCCTCAATCGCCTTCTTTAATGATTTAAAACTTTCATTGTAGAGATCTTTGGTGTCATTCGTCAGATTTATTCCAAGATTTTTTTTTTTTTTTGCAGCAATTGTGAATGGGAGCATTTCCCTGTATTCATTCTACAATTGCTTGTTATTAGTATGTAAAAAGGCTACTGATTTTTGTAGATTGATTTTATAACTTGCCACTATACTGAAAGTGTTTATCAGTTCTAGGAATTTTCTGCTGGAAGTTTTGGGATCTCTTACATATATTATCATATCATCTACAAAAAGTGATAGTTTGACCTCTTCTTTTCCAATTAGTACTCCTTTAATTTCCTTCTCCTGTCTTATTGCTCTAGCAAGAATTTCAAACACTATGTTTAAAAAAGGAGTGGAGATAGTGGACATCCTTGTCCAGTTCCTGATTTTAACGGGAATGCTTCCAGTTTTTCTCCATTTAGAATGATGTTGCCTGTGCATTTGTTGTATATAGCTTTAATTATGTTGAGGTATGTTCCCTCCAGTACGATTACCTCTAGGACTTTGAACATAAATGCATGCTGAGTTTTGTCAAAGGCTTTTTCTGCATCTATTGAGATGACAATGGAGTTTTTGTCTTTGAGTCCATTTATATGATTAATGACATTTATTGACTTGCATATATTGAACTATCCCTGCATCTCTGGGATAAAGCCGACTTGATCATGGTGGATGATCTTTTTAATGTACCTCTGTATGTGGCTTGCAAGAATTTTGTTGAGAATTTTTGTATCTATGTTCATTAAAGATATGGGTCTATAGTTTTCTTTTTTGATTGTATCTTTACCCAGTTTGAGTATTAGTGTGATGCTGGCTTCAAAGAAGGAATTTGAGACTTCTTCCTCTGTTTCTATCATTTTGCATAATTTAAATGGTATTGGTTGGGTTATTAGAAGTTCAAATTCTACGTCTGATAGATTTCTGTTGTAAATCCATCTGGTCCTGGACTTTTTTTAGTCTGGAGGTTTTGTATTACTGTTTCAATTTCTTTTTTATGTTATGGGTCTGTTTAAGCTGTTAATCTCTTCTTAATTTAGTTTTGGTGGTTACCATCTTTAGACAACCATCCACTTCTTTTAGGTTTTCAAATTTAGTAGCATAAGTTTTTAAAATATTCCCTTATAATGTTCCAGATCTTTCTGGTGTCTGTTGTGATGTTTCTCCTTTCATCTCTGATTTTGTTGATTTGGATTTGCTCTTTTTTCATTTTGGTTAGCTGGGCTAAGGGTCTGTCTATCTTGTTTAGCTTTTCAAAGAACCAGCTCTTTGATTCACTGAGTCTTTGTATTGTTTTGTTTCTATTTCATTAATTTCTGCTCTGATTTTTGTTATTTCTTCTCTTCTGCTGGGTTTGGGTTTCATTTGTTCTTGCCTTTCCAGTATCTCAAGTTGCAGTGTAAGGTCATTTATTTGGGCTCTTTCTAATTTTTTAACGTAGGCATTTAGAGCTATAAACTTCCCTCTTAGGACTGCTTTTAAAGTGTCCCAGAGGTTGTGTTGTGTTTTATTGTCCTTTTCATTGAATTCTAGGAATTCTTTTATTTCTTTTTTTTTCAACTTTTTAAAAACTTAATTTATTATTTTTTAAAATTTTATGTGTATGCGTGTATTGCCTGCATGTAGGCAAGTGCACCTGTGTTGCGCAATGGCCGCAGAGGTCAGAAGAGGCTGTCGGATCTCCTAGGACTGGAGTTATGGACAGTTGTTAGCTGCTGTGTGGGTGCTGGGACTCGAACCCGGGTCTTCTGCAAGAACAACCAGTGTTCTTAACCTCTGAGCCATCTCTCCAGCACCCTTATATCTTTCTTAATTTCTCCTTTGACCCACTCATTCTTTAAGAGTGTGTTGTTTAATTGCCATGAGTTTATGTAGTGACTAGGGCTTTGTTCAGTGTTGATTTTGAGCTTTATTGCATTGTGGTCTGATAGAATGCATGGAATTATTTCATTTTTTTGGTATTTGTTGAGGTTTGTTTTGTGGCCCAGTATGTGTTCAAGTTTTTAAAAAGTTCCATGGGGTTCTGAGTAGAAAATATGTCCTTTGGTGCTTGGGTGGAATACTCGGTAGATATCTGCTATGTCCATTTGATATATGGAATTGTTTAATTCAGATATCTCTCTGTTAACTCTCTGCCCTGTTGACCTATCT
>NW_008349068.1:3178697-3187269 GCF_000622305.1 Nannospalax galili | reverse complement strand
AAGAACAAGAGCAGGCCGCACTGTGTTGAAGTGCAGTAGAAGCCCAAAAAAGATGGTAATGCTGGCTGGAGGAGCGGGTTGAGACTCCAGAGGGACTTGAGCCAGGCCTTGAAGGATGTGTAGGCTTAGATCAGCAATGAGAGAGGTAGGAGAATAAATATCTGCACCTGAGGACCACAGAATCCTTTCTTCTTGCCTAGAGAAAATTAATTTCTAATGTGCATCTATTGCTGGCTCGACTGAAGAGAAAGAGCAACTTTCTGAAGCCTGAGAACTCAGAAAGGCACCACAATGCCTTATTCAAGCTCACCTGCAGACAACCAACTGTGCATCATCTTTAATCAGAATGAAGTGACCCTCCTTATCTCTTCTGATTGGTTTTACTTTGAAGTCTGTTTTGTCAGATATTAGAGTTGCAACCCCTGCTTGTTTCTTAGTGCCATTTGCTTGGAATATTCTTTTTCATGTTGTGACTGATTCTTTAGCTGTCTTATCCATTACTAAATTTGGAATATTTAAGTCTTTAATTCTTATGGTTGAATGGTCATTTCCCATTTAATTCTGTTAATTTTGTTTCATGTATTTTGAGGCCTGTGCTGTTAGTTACATGTAGGTTTTAGTTGCAGTATCTCCCTGGTGGACTGGTATTGTTATCATTGTAAAATACCATTTTTTGTCTCTAGGGACATTATTTGTTTTATTGTATGTTTTAAGTACTATACCAAAGCCACTCCAGCTATTTCACAGCTGCTATGTACGTAGTACATCTATTTCCAGTCTTTCACTTTCAGCCCATTTATGCATTTGAATTTAATATGTGTTTCCTGTGGACAGCATTTGAGTCTTTTTTAAAAAATATTTTACTTATTATTTTTATTTTATGTGTATGAATGTATTGCCTGCATGTAGGTAAGTGCACCCATGTTGTGCAGTGCCCTCACAGTACAGAAGAGGCCATCAGATCCCCTGGAAGTGGAGTTACAAACAGTTGTTAGCTGCCATGTGGGTGCTGGGATTCAAACACTGTTCTTCTGCAAGAAGAATCAGTGATCTTAACTGCTGAGTCATCTCTCCAGCCCCAAGTCTTATTTTCTTATCTAGTGTGACACTCTCTCCCTTTTGTCTTGTGTAACCCATGCACATTTAGTGTTTCTCTCAGTATGATTGGTTGCTCTTTCACCATCTTGCTTTTTTTTTTTTTTTGGTCTTTTTTTTTTTTTGAGACAGGGTCTCCCTGTAGCCCCAGCTGGCCTGGAACTCACTATGTAGACCAGGCTGGCCTTGAACTCACATAGATCCGCCTGCCTCTGCCTCCCAAGTGCTGGGATTAAAGGCGTGCGCCACCATACCTGGCCGTCTTGCTCCTTTTTAAAAACTCTTACGTCCATGTCTTTTTGTTTCTCTGTTCCTCTTTTGCTTCTTTTTCTCGGATTAAGTGCATATTTTTTCTAGAGGGACACTTAAAAATCATTAATGATTTTAAACTATATTTGTTGAATTGTTTTCTTAGTAGTTGCTGGAGAGCTTACAATAATAACATGTATTTTATACTCATTTTCTGTTATAGTGTTCAGTAGTTAACTGGCACTGAGCTGAGGAAGAAGGTCCACCATGTTCCCCACCTTACCATTCGGCAGTCTCTACCCTAATTGCTTTTTAATATGTTTCATGTGATGACATTCATTCTGTGAGCACCTTGGGAAGAATTTGAACTGTTTTTTGTCTAGAAAAAAAATACCAGAAAAGGTAAGTCATTTAATGTTCCACACAGCAGAGTCTCTTTATCTTACGCCAGCCAGTTCAAACAAAAAAATGTAGAAGCCCAGCCACAATGACATGGTGGTATGTTGATCTGATGGTGCCTTTATGACCACAGCTTTCCAAAGTTACCTGTTCCTACTCTCAAAGGCCACTGGTTTAGCTCTGCTTTGATCTTTGAAATTCATTTTACAAAACATTATGTGCCTACTCCTTGCTCTGTGAGTGTCGAGACAGCTTTTGTCCAATCGCGTTAGGTCTCAGGTCGATGAAAAAAATTCGCATGCAAGGAGCAATTAAGAACAAGAGCAGGCCGCACTGTGTTGAAGTGCAGTAGAAGCCCAAAAAAGATGGTAATGCTGGCTGGAGGAGCGGGTTGAGACTCCAGAGGGACTTGAGCCAGGCCTTGAAGGATGTGTAGGCTTAGATCAGCAATGAGAGAGGTAGGAGAATAAATATCTGCACCTGAGGACCACAGAATCCTTTCTTCTTGCCTAGAGAAAATTAATTTCTAATGTGCATCCATTGCTGGCTTGATTGAAGAGAAAGAGCAACTTTCTGATGCCTGAGAACTCAGAAAGGCACCACAGTGCCTTATTCAAGCTCACCTGCAGACAACCAACTGTGCATCACTCTGTTGGAATGCAGCTTCTTCCTATCCCAGACACACTGAATCACCATCTGTGGGGTGGGCCCGAGAATGTGCATTTTGTGATGCTTACCAGCTGGTTCTTCCGTAAGCTAAAGATGAGGGGCACTGTTTTCAGGTGTTTTGTCTGGCTACCCTCGTCCCAGGGCATATTTGAAATGAAATAGCAAATGCCTGCTTCTAAGGCCTCTTAAGGTGGGGGGTGGGGCTGGGCTGGTTGGGAGACCCAATTAGCATATCATGTAAATGAAAACCACCTGACTACACCCAGGCCAGCAGAGTAGTGAAACAGAGGGATGCCTGGCTCTCAACTCCCACAGCTGCCTCACATTTTTCAACCCTAGGCACTGGGCAGTAGAAGTTGCGAGTGTGGTGCTGGCTCCCTCTCTGGTATCATCAGCCTGGCTATCTGGGGAGAAGGAACCGCCTGCCAAAGTGCCCTCATGAAAATAACTTGCTATCAGCAAGGTTATTACTCAGTGCTTATTCCCCTGACAGGAAATCAGAGCCATAACCAAGCCTTCCAGCCATCCTGTCAACCTCATTTCAGACTCTCCCCAATTCTTTCTATTAACATTAGTTTGGGAAAAATTTTCCCCATTCATTGAACCTCCGAGTCCACAAATCATTGCGTCTTTGCTCTCATTCCAGATAAGGTCTGGAGTATAATGAGATACTCACATATTCTCAAGCTAATAGTTTCTTGACAGTCTTTTTGGTGCAATAATGTTAGGAGGAGCTTGGAAGGGAGGGTGTCCGGGGGAGGTCAGGGTCTCTTTGAGAAAGACCCATCCAGATGGATGGGCTGGGCTCTCCAAAGCCTGGCTGTTTGGTTTCCAGTCATGGGTGTTTTCAACTGCCAAAAACCCAAATTAGGGAAGGTTCTGTTGACAGCTCCTAAGAGGACACTCTGGAAGACTGATTACCAATCCCATACAATAGACATACATGCAGCCTAGAGGAAAAAAATGTGGCCAGATATATATGTGTAAATGTATATATGTTACTGTGTGTTACCAAAATAAATGTGTTTCTCACAGTCTCTGCCATGGTCAGAATGATCAAAACCAGCTGCTCCGTAAAACTCTTCACTGAAAGGAATAGGGGGGTGCGGCTGGCGGAGAAGGGGGGATCTGCAGACTCACTTCAGCATCAGACTGACTTATCACTTCTCTGCAAATGGTTAACACTCCTGGCTCAAGCACCTCTCATGTGGCAATGATGTGTCTGAACAGTCCTGTAGATGACAGGTATTGACTTCACCCTCAAGCCTAAGAGGGGAAGAGTCACATCACAGGGGGAGGCAGTATGTATTTGAGCCAGTCCATTTGCATTTCTCATTAATCCAGGCTAGACCTTTTTCAAGTCCTCGCCGTAATCTATTCAAAACAGTTCAAACGTTACTTTGTTTTGGTTGAGTTTACTCTAATGTGGTTTCTGCATAGCTCTCTCTTTTATGGTAATCAAATGTTCTGCCAACATTTTTCCTGCTATGTGCACCAGCTAAGGAAACCAGATGCTTTCGTTGGTCTTTTCAATGGATCTGAGTGTTGTTTTTGTTTAGTATTTCAGAGGGTTGGCTAAAGAGCACTGTTTTATAAATTTGACCCTTGATGCACCTCATTTCCCAACCTACTAATAGTTTTGGCTACTGCTCACATCTTGATTTGAAATTTCTCCCATCCCATCATCATGCAGATTAGCATGTGGAGAGACAAGCTCATTTATCTTGTTTGATGTAGTTAATTTTCCTGTGGATCATTTATTCCATTCTATAGGTTAGAGAGGGGGGTAGAAAAGCTGACCATCTGACTGACCACACCTTGTATTGTGTCTCAACCAATCACAGACATAGTAGGATTTTTCTTTGATGTGTAGAATGTTTCTTTCTCCCTCACACCATCAGTGTGGAAAGGAAACAGGCCAGCTCTCGTGGGAGTGTTGGCTTATAATGCAGGCTGAAAGTGTTTTAGAAAAGTAACTGGCATGGAATCAAACTAATAAGTGGAGCTGCTTGTCTGTATGGATTGAAAGAAGGCCTCAAGGGCTTGTGGGAAAGAGGAGAGGAGAGGGCGAAGGTGGACTGTGTGAGAGAGAGCTTTGGAAAGTATGCAGCTCGAAGTGAATATGCTGGAAGGATCTGTAGAAAGTGGACATGTGAAAGAAAAACAACCTGGGGACTTCAGCCTCCTCTGTCCTTGGTCCTATCCTCCTAGCTGGTTATTCCCATCCTGTTTAATGCTAGCCACAGGAAGGGAAATTGGAAGCCAATGACTTGATTCAGTAGCCAAAGAAAACCAAATATGATCAAGTGGTTTCCCAAGAACGAGCACAGATAACTGAAAGTGGGCAGATGGGACCAATATTTGAGATGACTCAGTTGTGGAAAGCAGAGGAGAAAGGGTTAGATATATGCTAAACCAAATCAGTGGGATGAGGGTCCTCTCTCTAAGGACCTTAATGGTGATCCTGAGATGTGGAATTTAGAGCTCCAAAAGAGGCAACATGAATAAAATGCAAGAGGAAATCAAAGGCCCCAAAAGAAGATACAGGGGCAACTGCAAATGGATTAAAGTTAGTGTATGACAATGACTCTAAAGTCCATAGAAGCTCCAGACATCACACACACACACACACACACACACACACACACACACACACACACAGAGTGAACTTGCAATCTCCAGGGAAAACTATTCAGACCGAAGTCTTGGCATTTATTCCAGATGTTCAAAAGACTGAGCTTTCCCATTAGAAGCTTGTGTCTTTGTGAAGTCCACTAACAAAGGGGTGGTCCACTTGAAATGAGACTCATGACACTACTGTAAAGAATAAAAACTTACTAAATTCCAACTGTGTGCCAAAGCGATGTGGGAAAGCTTGGGGAAGAGAAGAGAGGTGGAGACAGGCCTTGTGATCTAGAAACTGGCTAAAGAAGACAGGGGCATGGATATTTTTGGCAGAATAGCAAGCGAGGATTAAGAGTTGCTATGGTTTCTGAAGTGGGGAGAGGTTTGGGGAAGGAAAGGGGCAGCAAGAGCGGGTAAGGAGGCCCAGGGAGGGCAAAGGGCAGCTGAATGAGTAAGTCCTGTGAATGAGTGTCCTAGTTTGTTTCTCCATTGCTGTGACAAAATACTCTGGCTGATACCAACTTGGGGAGGAAAGAGTTTATTTTATCTTGTATCTCCCGGGTCACTGTTTATCAGGGAACCCAAGGTAGGAACTCAGGGCAGGGACCTGGACGCAGGAGCTGGAGCACAGGCCATGGAGGAATGCTGCTTACTGACTTACTCCCCTGGCCCATGCCCAGCCTGCTTTCTTATGTAACACAGGCCCACCTGCCCAGGGATGGCACCACCCACAGTGGGCTAGGCCCTCCCACATCACTCAACAATCAAGAAGGTGCCCCATGGACATGGCCACAGGCCAGTCCAATGAAGGAAATTCCCCAATTGAAGCTCCTTCAACCCAGGTGTGTCAAGTTGATACTAAAGCTGTCCAATTGACCCCTTGTCAACTTGACACACAAACACATCGCTATTAAACCATAAACTTTCCAATTATTGTCCCCAAGATATGATGTTAACATTAATATCACAACATAAGACAGCACAACCTTAAAAAACCCCACAGTCCTTAAAAAAAATCCAAACACTTAAAAGTCCATAGTCTCTTTTAATAGTCTCTTAACTGTGAGTGGGCTTCTGTAAAATCCAAAACATGTACTGGCTTATTTCAAAGGGAAGAATCAGGCACAACTAAGCAAAACCAAAGTCCAACAAAGTAGCTCAAGGCTGGACATGTGGGATTGACTCATGATCTTCTGGACTCCAAAAGGTTCTGGCAGCTCTACTTCTCTGACTCTGCAGTCCACAGCACACTCAGCTTGTCTCACAGACCCAGGCCAGCTCCATTCCACACCTACCACTGTCCTTGGTGGTTGTCCCATGGTCCCGGCATCTCCAAAAACCTGGGGTCTCCACTGAAACTGAGGCTACACCTTCACCAATGGCCTCTTCTTGCCTCTTGGGGTGCAAAGCCTCAGATTCTCTCCATGACCCCTTCAATCCTGAGGTCTTCACCGCAACTGAAGCTGCACTTTCACCTATGGCCTTTCCTGGCCTCTCAGAGTGCCAAGCCTCAGCTGTTCTCTGTGACCCCTTCATGCTCTCAATACCAGAATCATGCAAGAAACTCTTACATATTACCAAGTCCTGCTTCCAGCTTGAGATGGAGGCTGGGGTCCCCTCTGCGTGCCGATCCTGAGGAAATACCTCCCAGAAGATTTCAACTCAGTGATGCTGGTCTCTTGTTATTTACAGCTGATTTTTCAGGCCCAGCTAGCCAGCATCAATTGTCCCAGTAAAGCAAAGGTTTTACTTCAGGTTCTGGTCTTCATGTAGCTGTAGATATTTAGTCCTTGCTTCTGTTATAGGACAGAGTTTGTAAAAAATCACCAACACCACTTTAAGAAAAGTAGCAAGGTAAATTTTAATTTTCGACCGGCCGGGCTGTCTATCTCGGGAGTAGAAGCAGCCCTGGTGATTGTCAGGTCAGAGTTTTTATAGGATTACAGAATTATTATTAAAACAGGACATTTGTGAACCAATCAGGTTTGTACAACATAGCAGTATTTTGATTCTATTAACAACCAATCATTGTACAGATAAGTGATACAGTCATATAACTTGGCACTCAACTTTGTGACATTAAAAACTAGCCAACTGCTTTAGTCATAACAAGTAAAATAAGACAGTCAAGGTAAATAACCTCTAGGTGGTCGTGCAATAACAGAATAACAAGGGTGGTCTTATGCCCTGTGTCAGGGCGACCCAAGGCAGCAAGCAGGTTACAGAAGTGAAAACAAGCTGGTTAGCAAAAATATAATGTCTGGAATTAGCACATTCCGTGATTCATGGCGAGGGCAATTTTCCAAGGCCCAAGGTTGCCCCCCTTTTCCTTCTGGTGGAGCAAAGTTGCTGCTGAAATGGCTCTGAACAAAATGGAGTAACTTAGGCAAGTTTTGCTGAGCCAGTTCACTAAAAATCTCACATGAACAGCCCTGATAGTTTCTGCTTCCCTTTGAAGCTTCACAAGCCAGGCCTCCATCATCTACAACTCTTTCAGCATAACTGTTCCAAGCTCCAAAGCAATTCCAAGGACACAATGGCTTTTCCAGCCCAAAGTTCCAAACACTTCCACAGTCCTCCCCAAACAAGTCTTAAACAGCAATACCAATTTCTGTCCTAGTTTGTTTCTCCATTGCTGTGACAAAATACTCTGACCAAACCAACTTGGGGAGGAAAGGATTTATTTTATCTTACATCTCCCGGGTCACTGTTTATCAGGGAACCCAAGGTAGGAACTCAGGGCAGGAACCTGGAAGCAGGAGCTGGAGCACAGGCCATGGAGGAATGCTGCTTACTGACTTACTCCCCTGGCCCCTGCTCAGCCTGCTTTCTTATGCAACATAGGCCCACCTGCCCAGGGGTGGCACCACCCACAGTGGGCTGGCCCTCCCACATCACTCAACAATCAAGAAGGTGCCCCATGGACATGGTCACAGGCCAGTCCAATTAAGGCAATTCCCCAATTGAAGCTCCCTCAAACCCAGGTGTGTCAAGTTGACATTAAAGCTGTCTAGTACAATGAATAAGTGTCATGAAGAAACTCATTGTTTTGCATGCAAATTGAAAACTGTTAATAAAATGAAAGAGTAGCTATGGTTTAAATACGGGTTGTTACCACCCAAACACATTGGACTCTGACTCCCAATATAGCAGTGTTGAGATGTTCTAGGACACTTAGAAGACACTTGGGTTGTGGTGGCCCTGCTTATATGAATGGATGAATACCTTTTCCTGGGGACTGGATTAGGTCTCAAGGGAGTGAGTTTGGGCATACAAGACTAGGGTAGTTTCAAGACAGCAGGATGTTATGGAGAAGATGTGTTGGTGTCTCCTGTACTAACCCCTCACCACTCTTACTTACCCTCTCACTATGCATCTCTTCCACCATGAGACTTTTACGTGAACCTACTGTTATGCTTTGAGTATCCAGAATTGTGAGCTAAAATAAACCTTTTTTCTTTGTAAATCACCAATCTTCAGATATTTTGTCATAGGAGCACAATATAGAATAATACAAGAATAAAAATGAGCAAAT
>NW_008349068.1:3159325-3178564 GCF_000622305.1 Nannospalax galili | reverse complement strand
CTCTGCCTCCCGAGTGCTGGGATTAAAGGCATGTGCCACCACGCCCAGCCTCCAAGAAAGGCTTAGATCTCACTTGCAAGGCAAGCTAGAAATTATTAACCAAGTTTGAATTTTCATGCATACTTTTGTAAATCTAGGTGCATTTTATTTTAAACTATGGGCTCTAATTAATTTAACAAAGAGAGAAACATCTTGCTTGAGAAGAGATGATTAATTTTGACAGTAACCATATCAACAGAACCTGGGTTGATGAGCTATCAACAATTATGCATGTTTATTATAGTCAGGGATGAATGGATATATAACATGATTGAGTGGATCAAAGATATACGTTTTTAAGGGAGAAAATTTTATTTTGGTATACAGCTCAAGGGCATAGTCTATCATGGTGGTCAAGTCATGAAGCAGCTGGTCACATCATATCCACAACCAGGAGGTGGTGAGCAATGGATACTTGTGCTCAGGTTACTTTCTTTTTCTTTTCCTTTTTTAAAAAAATTTTATTGAGTTTTTCTGTATTTTATACAGAGACTCATCTTTACACCCACTTTCCCTTTGGTACCTCCCATAATCCCCCCACTGGAGTTCATACATTCTGTCATTTGTGTTAAAGCCTATCATGTAAAGTTAGTGTCTCCAGATGTCCCTCAGTGTAAGTTCATCCATTGGGATCTAGTCAGCCTATCTAGAGTCCCTCCCTTTAAGAAGATCAACTCTTCCTCACTCAGCAGTAATCAGCTGTCAATAATTCTTTGTCTAAGATTGGGGTCTGCTGTTCATTTCCACAGTTCTGTGCTGGGTTTTTGTCTGCTTAAGTTTACATGGGTCTTGTACATGCTGACACCATTGCTGTAGGTTCATATGAGAAGTGTCCCAGGAGCCTGTAGGACTATTTCCATGCGGTCATGCACCTCCTCCCTGGCTCTTACAATATTTTTGCCCCCTCTTCCACAATGGTTCCTGAGCCCTAGGGTGGGTGGGTTTTAATATAGGAGTCCTGTTCAAGGACCCACACTCTGCAGACTCTTATTCTCTGTGTTTTGCCCATTTGTGACCTTTTGCTTTCCTGACCCTCTGTTACATGAGGTAATTTCATTGATGAGAATGGAAAGATGAATTAGTATTCTCTTCATCCTTTGTTCTATGTTCTGTGAGTCTTAGATGAAGAGGTTGCATCTTAGATGTGTCACTTAGGCTACGGCAATTCACAGAAAATCTCTGTATGTGACCAGTGGTATAATGCTGTAATTATCTCTGTCTCTTGAAAAAGAAGCTTCTTTGATGGATGGTGACTGGGATACTTGTCTATAAGGATTTATGTTTTGCACATAGTAAGAAATTACATTTGTCTAGGGATGGGACAGCTTTGGAGTTTTCTCTAAGATCTGTGTTCTCTCCAGCTATGTGTATTTAGCTAGGTTTACAGTATCACACATGAGTTTCCTCCCATTGAATGGACTTTAAAAATCCAATTAGGTTGCTGTTGATTACTCCCAAGATAAAAGTGCCACTACTGCACCAATGTCATTTGCTGTCCTGGTCATTGGTATGTTTTTTTAGGCCTTGAAACTGGGGTTGGACCACTGATTGATGTTCTCCCTTAGCAGTTTTCATAGTGCTCTCCAAAGCTATGAGAGCTAGCCTTCAGGGGAGGTGGTTTCCAGGTCAGTTCCAGCTCCATTGCTCCAAATCCTGTGTCCAAAGCATGTCCTGTCTTCATTACTAGGGTCTTACCATCAAGTTCTGGGAGGCAATCAAGGGTTGTGGCAATAGCCTGTGTAATTTTGGGAGTCTCTTGGACTACCCTAACCAACAACTCAAAGGAAGGTTTCTCCTGTCTGGTATTGTTTCTTAATATGTAGTCTTCAACTATACTCACAGTCTTATGTAGAGATACTGTATGTGTAATTTTTTAGTGGGTTTTTGCACTAATATGATTCCCTCTGTTTTTTTATACCAGCTAGGCACTATTTATCTCTCTTCTTTTTCTCCCTGTCTTATCCTCGCTCCCCGCCCTCCCAGTTTAAAGTGTCCCCATTTTCCAGATTTCTCCCTTGATAATTTCTGTCTGCTATGCTCCCACCTCTCTTGAGCTTCTCCTTCCCCTTTACTCCCATAGTTCTTTGTACAGACCTCCTTCTCCCCCTCCCATTTTTCACATTTCTCCCTTAGTAACACCGGCCTCCTACTATTCTTCTGTTTTGGGTTCCTTCTTTTCCTTTGCCTCCCTGGTTCCCTTCCAATTTCCTGGTTCCTGCAGTTACATCAGGATATGTACTCACTTATAAGGATTTGGTGCTAGGATCCACAAATGAGGGAGAACATACATCTTTTGTTCTTCTGAGTCTGTGTTACTTCACTTAGTGTAACAGTTTCTAGAATGAATCAAAGATGGTAATATGCTGTTTTAAAAGTTTTTCAGGTTCTAGCTAAATTGGGACTCTCACCATGGAGACATGTGCATACTAGTCCATGTTCTCCCCCAGCTTTATCTCTATAGCAGAGAGATACTGCTATAGAGACACTTCACCTCAACCCAGGTTTCTCAAGGGCCAAGAGAAGTCCCGCCACCGTTCTTGTGAAAACAGGCACTGCAGGTTCTGCTGCTCTGGGTGCTGCCACCCTAGCCAGGGGTAGTAAAAATTTAGGCTTCTAAGCTCTCAGACAGAGACAATGGATGTCTACCAGACTCCATCGGGCAGTTGGAGAGACAGGTCAACTCCCTAGCTAAAATGGTGCTACAGAACAGAAGGGGGACAGACCTACTGTTCCTAAAGGAAGATGGCTCATACATGGCCTTAGGTGAAGTTTGCTGTTTTTATGCCAATAATGTAGGTGTAATTGAGTTTTACTGGATCTCTGGTAATATTCCTCTTAGCCTTTAGGGTGGGCCCATATCTAGTCAGTGTCTAGCAAGATAGATCAAGAGGCACCCAAATGCCATCAAAATTAGGGTTCTGATGACCCAATATGAGCCTCGAAAACAAAACAGATCAAAGAATTGACTTATGTCCGAGAGCCAGTGGGGGATGTAATGCCTTGAGTGCTTCCATTTTGTGTAAGTTTAACTGGTCAATCATCTGGTCATAGGACCACCCCTAGGAAGGTGGGTTATGCTAAATAGATGGGCGGAATACCTAGTGGGTTAATGAGATAGTGAGTTTTTCCTGCCTGGAATCTTGCCTACTGGACAGAACTTCCTAGCTGCAGCCATGTGGTCTGTGAGTTGCTACAGCCATGTAGTCTATAATTTCCCTTTTTCTTCTTCATGCCTTTCTTACTAAACATGCTTACTTTAAGGCTTTGGGCTGCCCCTAGCATCTTGCATTTCTTTACTTTTTCTCTAAAGCTTCCTTCTCCAGCCATGTGGCTGCCAGTCAGCCATGTGTCTGACCTCCCAGGCAGGCTCATGTCTTTCTTTCTTTCTTCCTACAATTCACCTCCTCAAGGCAGCTGCCAAGATTATCAGCTAGCCTGCCCTGAGGATTTCTTTTTCTTTAAAATTCTAATAAAATTGCAAAATCTTAAAAACAAACAAAAAACCCCCGAAACAACCACAAAAACAAGTTTTTCAGGTTTTAGCTCAATTACAGGCTGCAGATAAACTGGATTTCAGCTATTGTGTCATTTAATTTTATTTCTCCCTTTCATTCATGTCAATAACACCCCATCTTTCTATGGATTCTTTTCTACTGTTAATTTTTAAGGTGCGGCATACCAACCCATGCATATGTACATGTGTTTATGGAAGGCCATGACCAGGAGCAGAGATTTTTACAAGAGATGGGAAGGGTCAAAACAATACTAACAGGAAGATATGGGTAATGTGATGGATCATGGAAGCAGAAGTGAGGAAGGGAACGGTTTAAAGCTTTAGGCAGGAGGCAACACAGACAATGCTACTATTTGAATAAATTTTGATTTTAAAGTTTGAATTCTAGGGAGTTTAGGGTCATACAGTACTGAGAGTACTAATAACAAGGCCAGGGAAGGAGGTCAGGCAGTCATGATGATGAAATTGTGATAGAATGATTGGAAAAATTATCTCAATCATATATATATACACACATATATGTATATATATGTGTGTGTGTGTGTGTGTGTGTGTGTGTGTGTGTATTTGAGACAGAATATCACTATGTAGCCTTGGCTGGCCTGGAACTGACTAGGCTAGCCTTGAACTCACATAGATCTACCTGCCTCTGCCTCTTGAGTGCTGAGAATAAAAGTGTATGCCACTATACCCAACTTTCCATTTACATACTGTATGTATTTGTGTGTGTGTGTGTGTGTGTGTGTGTGTGTATGTGTACGTGTGTATGTGTGTGTGTGCAGATGGACATATATATGCAGGTCCGTGTGCATGTGTGTACACATGTATATGGAGGCCAGAGATCATCCTTGGGTGTTCTTTCTTGAGATCCATCCACCCTCTTTTGGGACCTGTGGCTTGCTAATTAGGCTGGGTTGGCTGGCCAGTTAGCTCCAGGAATCTGTGGTTTCCACTCCCCAGTGCTGGGATCACAAGTGCATGCCTCTATGCCAGGCTTTTTACATGGTGGCTGGGGATGGAACACAGGTCCTCACACTGGTACAGCTACCATGTTATTGACTGATCAGTTCCGCAGAGCCACCTCCCCAAGCACATTTGTTTTTTAAAAGTATACTTTACATCTTCTTCCCTCAGGAGAAAAGTTTTTACTGCACTCCTGGATCTGGGTTGGTCACGTGCCTTGATTTGGTCAGGGAGAATTATGTGGTAGAAATAACTATGTTCTGATCTCTTGTAACCCTGTCATTACTGTGGGAGCTGGCCCAGCCTGCCCTGCTAGAGGAAAAGCAGTCCCATGAACAGGGCCAAGTCATCACAGTCATCCCTGAGGAGGCCATCTGAGATAACCCTGTCTTTACAAATTCACCAAATGACATGGATATCTGAACATATCCAGCTGTCAAGTCAGGCCAAGATCACAAAACTCATAATACTCATGTATCATTCATAACCCTCAGAACACTCATATAATCAGAAGCAATAAAAATTGGTTACAGTTTTAAATCATTAAGTTTGAAGGGAGTGTGTCATGCATTAATGTGATAATAGATAATGGACACAAGTATCTTGGACAGACTGCAGTAAAGATCTAAAAGGGATTGGAGCGTGTACACTCAGGTGATAGGAAAACTCCATTATTAGACAAGTCACTATTGGGAAAGAGGTAGAGAAGATGTCATTGGGCAGGCAAAGAAATAAGACCCTGTCAAGGAGTTATCAGAAGGTTGGTAGTGATCTACTACGTAGAGTCATCTATGAAGTCTACACATAAACCATTGTGGCACTAGGAAAAGTCGGGGGAAAGAACACTCCTTGGTAGAAAGATTTGTATATAAGGGAAATATTGAGTTAGACAAACAAAACCATAACAGGTGATAGTCAGAAACCATTACAGGGTGTGAAGGAAGAAGAAGAGACAGGTCAAAGCTAACAAGATTCCTTGAACAGCTGTATTAGGGGTGCTAATGGACTGGAGTCCTTCAACATAGAGACGTCACAGCAGATGGAAGAGTGATGACCTGGAGGGGGCGGTGATCCCTGGCTTATTAATGGTGACTTGATGATAAAGCCACAAAGTTAGCCTCTGACTTGAGGCCTTATAGCATTTGCAGTTATTCATTAATTCTGGGAAATTCTTCTGTGAGACTCAGTTACTTTTTCTTGGCTGGGAGCCGTCTGTGTGCCAAAAATAACACGGCTATCATATTGTGTTACTCGTGGTGCAGACGAGTAACTTTAGATATCACAAAGTTAAATAACTTGCCCAAAGTCAAACAGGAAGCTTGTTATTGAGCTGCTGAAAGACCCCAGTTCTGCAAATAAACTTCTAGGCCACTAACTTTTCACCAAACGAGTTAGAAATGAAGCTAAGTCCATTTATGTGTGGATCCAGGGACTTAAGCCACACACACACACACACACACACACACACACACACACACACAGAGTCATTTCTTATGACCGGCCTCAAGTGCCAGGATTTTTTAGTAGCTGAAATGGTATTTACTTTTCTGTCTTGTAGTTCTTACTTCTCATACATCCCTTATTTTTTGCACAGATCTTTTTGACTTTTTCCCTGTGTTAAGATGTGCAAGCTGGATTTGAACCACAGTGGTCAGTTACTTTTGATGTGCAATTGACTTTATAGGCAACAGGAAACACTTTAGGGCATTAATTAGGTTTCAGGGTCTAAGATTCTTAACTTTTCAGGGACAGCCCTTTGACTGGCTGGTGAGTCCAGGATGCAGGACTGATCCTTATTTTGGGGAATAGACTCAGGTGAATTTGCTCCTGAAGGGTATGATGATGCTTTTTACCTTGAGGCTTAATTTTCTCCTGCAAGATCATCTCTCAACTTCATTCATTTCCCCCTCCTTGGTTGGTCCAAGTTTAAAGTTATTAACCACCCCAGAGCTTTTTAGACCTGCCAGTTCTCTATAGACTAAGAGTTTGATTCTTTAAAAGGAGAATCTGCTAATCAGTCTGACACATGGAAAGGTAGCATTTCCCACCCCCTTATTTTTACTAGGAGGGAAAAAAAGAGAGAGAGAGGAAGAGAGCTAATGAATATTAATGGCCATATGTATTCACCTATGAAACATTGCACATGGATGCACTCCCTAGTTTCCAAGGCAAATGAAGAAGTGAGAAATGATAGAGAATGGCAGAAAAGAGGGAGAGGATGGAAGCTAGGAAAAGAAGTGGACAAAGATCTGACAAGAAGAGAAAAGCAGCTAGGAGAAAGAAGGAAAGCATAATGCAGGGAGTGGAGTGGGAAGGAGTGTAAGACTCAGAGGAGGTGATGGACGGCTTTCATTCTGCAGCAGGAGGAAAAGGCTGCAGTTGGTGAGTGGGTGTATAGATACGCAATATATCAACACACTGTTGTTGAGGCTGTATCTCTATAGATAAATATGCCATTATCATTACATTAACAGCTAGACTTAATCTCCAGGTTTTGAAATGTATTGCGATAATATTAATTCAATGAATCATTTCCTGCCAACTTATTTTCTATGGAGAGAAACTGAGGCAGTGGAAACAATGCCTCATCTAGGACACAGATGAATGGCATGAGCCCTGGCAATCCTGTCCTTCCAATTGAACCTGCCCACAGGGGAAGGCCGCTTGAACTTGGTGTTTTAATAATAATTCATGGTCTATTAATTTCAGTTGTCATTGTTTCATATATTTGGCTTACTGTTTTAACATATTTCCCTTGGACCCTAGTGGGGAGGTACTTCAGAGAAGCAAAGCCGAAAATACACAGACTGAGCTAATGACAATGAAAATCATCTTGGACACTCCTGGATGCTGACTCGTGTTCTAACCATTGGGTGTCGCTGCCTTTCTCCAACCTTGAGTTCCCTGAGACCCAGCCTACCATCTTTCTTTGCCCTAGGCGTCCCAGTTGTCCCTGTTGCTTCAAATGTTAGTTTGTATTCTGTGTTCTACACAGAGCAAGCAGACCTTTGCTGTTGCCTTTGTGGATCCGTTTCAAAGTCCTCCCTCACAGCCCAAAATGTATTTCTGTGTCTTTGTTGCTGGCCTCTGCCGGCCCAGCTCTCCTCTCTGCTTCCACCTCCGCAATCTGCTGCTCTTTCATTCATTATTTGCAGCCCCCAGCCCAGTCCGCCTCTTCCCCACCACGCCCCCTCAGCCTTGCCTCTTTTAAGTCCAGGTTGGAATCTTTCATCTCGTTGCCTCAGTCTGAAAGGACGCCCATTTTTTTTTTCCCCTCCTGGCTTAGATTTATAGCCCTTGTCAGGCCTGCCTGCCGTGGCCTCTGACAGCCCCTGCCTTTCCTAACTTCAGATTCATTGCTGTTCCTAAGGTTCTTTAAGATTTTAATGCTAAGTCTATAAATTTAGTTTCCTTTCTGCTTTAACCTTTCTTCAGACCTTCCCATTGTCTGATAGGATGTCCCCCAGGTGTTGATTTGCAGCTCCAATGCAGCATTCTAGGCCTGTTGGAGGAGGAGGGGCAGGTTGGCAGGAATGGAGGGTGAAATGGGGAGCCAGCAGAGGCATTTAGATTTCCGTCAGCTCCAACAATTTTTCAGGGTTTGATAGGGATTGACATGTTTCCTTCAATGCTGTGATTTGCCAAGGACTTGTGCTAGCTTTTCATTAAAACAGTATCTGAAATGTGTGTGTGTGTGGGGGGGGCTGTTGGTGAGCAGATATTCAGCCTCCCTTAATAAATGCATGTGAGCTTACATTTTTCCTCTCAGATGTGTCAGCTGGGGATTCTCTTCCATTTCCAACACACATGGGCACTGCTTAAATCACTCTGATTTCTCTCCCAGGCAGACTTCTGCCGAAGAAACTTTTCACACCTTAAGATAATAAAGCCCCAGTTGAGAGTGGTGGAAATGGCAACCGCCTGGAAAGTTCAGGGGAGGAGAGTGTGTCATGCTAGGGAAATAAAGAGCTCGCCAGCTCGGGGACACAAGATGAGTGGTTTGGAAGTATGATACTTGAACTCATTTTGCCTTTCACTGGGTCTGGTGGTGATAACAGCATTCATGGCCTGACTGTTCCTCTCTGTGTTTCAGGCCAGGTATAATGAGGGGGAAGGTTGACCAAAGGGCAGGGAGAGAAAGGGAAAGACACCTTTGGTGTCTGAACCACTTTGATTCCATTGCTTGTTCAATCTTAAATTTATTCAGGGTGACTGTGAATGTCCAGGGAACAAGCCATTAATGGGATACTGAAATGTATAACATATATGGAAGTCTTGCTTCCTCAGGCCAGACCGAAGTGAGGTCAAGGCTTTTGTCATTTGTCTCCAAGAACGTACTCCACTTTCTTGTTTGGACTCCAGGAATTGGAGTCCTTGGATCCCTGATGCTGCACATGCCTTTTCTTCCATTTGGTGTGCAGCCTTCCATGCCTCTGAGCTGATTTTAATTCTTCAGCTCCTGTTTTAGAGCTGTTACTCCCTCCAATGTCCTCCAACATACTCTCAGGGCTCCCTTCTGTCCCTCTAGCTTTGAAGGAGAGGTGCCCCAAATCCTAACCAAATATACCTTTAGTTTTTGAAACGTGCTGGGAATTAAGCTCCATGTCTCTCATATATCAGTACTTTTCAAAAAACCAACCATAGATGGCATGACATTTAAGTAATGACATTCAGTCAGCTTCATAGAGTGCAGCAGACGTTCACTAAGCAGGCAGGCACTTTGTCAGTAGTTCTTTTTTCCTCTTAGATGCCCAGCTAGATTGCATTTCCTTTGCAGCTATGAAGTTTGCAACCATGTGGCTGAGTTTTGGCCAATGGCATGTTGATAGAAATAGTGTGTGATGCTTCAATGGATTGCCCATAAAATCCCTATACAATCCACCATGTCCTCTTGCTTCTCTTGACTGATGGTTTTAAGTTTTGCTGGTAAATCTGGGCATAGTAGTACATGCCCTTAATCCCAGGACCCAGGAGGCAGAGGCAGGCAGATCTCTGAGATCAAGGTCAGCCTGGTCTATATAGCAAGTTCCAGGCCAGCTGGGGCTTCAGGGAGACCCAGACCCCATCTCAAAAATCTAAACAGCAACAACAACAACAAATCTGGTAAGTGTGATGGGAAGATCCAAGGCACCTAAGGCACCTGAAAATGTGCTATATACTAAGGAAATTATAATTGCCTTGAAACCGAAGCAGCTCACCTATAAGCATTAGGAAAGTCCAGTGAACTTTATAAACACTCATTTTGATCTGTGTTTGCTTTAGTACACAACTGATCAAATGCAGAGAATAAGTGAATGTGAGGTACCCAGTCCTCACATCTACAATGCAACTTCTACACCTAAGGCTGAGGAAACCATTGAGGAAAAGGGGGCTGAAAGAATATAAGAGCCAGAGGGACAAGACAGTGGCTGCTAGTCAGTTAATTCTAGACATGACAGGCAAGCTGCACCAATGAAATCTCTACAGTATGACAGTCTAACAAGATCTGTCTAATGACAAAACCAGTTGACATGCCAAGGGGGGAATATCACAGGGTGTCACCTCAAAATGAAGAGCTATAGGCAATCAATGGATGCTGAGGGAGGGAGAATCAGTTTTCTCCAGGGACGAGCTCAAGTGGGCAGCCCTAAGCACAGGTAAACATGAGCACCATTAAATGGACTATATATATATATGTATATATGTACAAACACACATATATATGTATATATGTTATATAGAAATAATAATCAAAGAAGAGGACAAGAAATTGAGAGGGAGTGGGGGACACAGGAAGAGTTGGTGGGGACTGGGAGGGTTGGAAATAGTTGCAAAGTCAATATTCATGTATGAAATTCTCAAAACTTAAAGAAAAAGTTATTTTGAGGGCCCTGCGTGTTGTCATATACCTTTAATTCCAGCACTCAGGAGGCAGAAGCAGGCAAATACTTTTGAGTTAGAAACCAGCATCGTCTTCATAGTGAGTTCCGGGCCAGCTATGGGTATGTAGTAAGACCGTGACTCAATAAATAAAATAAAATAAACCTTTTAAAAAAAAAGAGTTACCTTGAATGAGTCGGGTCATAAACCTTTAGAGGAAGCCTTTTGTTCTAAAAGAGTATGGATACGGAGGCATCCTTGCCCGGGAGTTCAGGTGTTAAGAAAGAAGATGTTACCTGTGTGGAGAACGAGTGTGGACGATTGCATTGTAGTTGTCAGTTGGTCACCTCTTCCTTTCTCCTCATCCTCTCCCATCCAGCTTTGCAGTGCCTTTCACCAGTAGTCAGGTGTACTTCCTGCCCTTTGTGCTAGACTCTAGGTGTGTGATTTTTTCTGGCCAATGAGATATTAGCAGACATGATGCAAAGCAAGACTGTACATGTATGCACATACTGGTCTGCCATCTGGTTCTTCTGCCATCACCACGAGAAGAGCCTGCATTGTGGAGTCTGCTTGCTAAGGAAGGTGGCAGGCATGTGAGTCTGCCCTCGGTCACCTCAGCCAGCCACCTTACTCTCAGTCCCACTCAATCCACAGATTATGTGAACAAGTAGACTCTTTTTTTCTCTCTTAAAGCCATTGAATTTTAAAAAAGGTTAGACTTTACATAAAATTCGGCATTTTAACCATTTTAAAGGGAATAATTCAGTGGCGCTTAGTCACAATGTTGTACAATCATCTGCACTGTCTAGTTCCTGACCATTTCATGACTTCAGAAGGCTGCCCCACATCACGCTTCTTCCCTCTCTTCTCTGACTAAGGAAACAGTTGTAAGCCTCTGTCTCAATGAACTTTCCCATTCTCGATCTTTCATACAAATCAAATCATAAATCTGTGGCTTTTAAACTACTTTTAAAATATATTTATTTATTTTTATTTTACGTGTATAAGTGTTTTGCCTGTATGTAGGTGTACCTGGTGTGTGTGCAGTGCCTGTGGAGGCCAGAAGAGGTTGATGGAACTACCATGTGGATGCTGCAAGTAAACCCAGATCTTCTTCAAGAGCAGCAAGTGCTCTTAGCCTCTGAGTTAAGAGGTTAACCTCTTGGGGCTGGAGCGATGGCTCAGCAGTTAAGAGCACCGACTGCTCTTGCAGAGGACCCGGGTTTGATTTCCAGCACCCACATGGTGGCTACAAACCATGCTTAACTCCAGTTCCAGGGGAATCTGAAACCCTCTTCTGACCTCCGTGGCATTGCACGACGCAGGTGCACTCACATACGTGCATACATGCAGGCAATACACTCATACACATAAAATAAAAATAATAAATAAAAATATTTTTTACAAGGGCTTAACCTCTTAACCTCTTTCAGCTATTTTTAGTCATTTATCTGTTTAGTCATTTATATTTTTCATTTGTGTGTTTGTGTGTGTTATGCGTGTGTGTGCCAGTGGATGTCAATGTTGGTTTCTTCCTCTATCAATCTCCATCCTATTTTTGAGGCAGGGTCTCCTGGTGTACCTGGAGCTCATCAGTTTGGCTAGCCTCGCTGGCTAGCAAGCTCCTGGGATCCACCTGCCTCTTTCTTCCTAGCACTGGCATCACAGATGTGTGCCACTGCACCTGGCTTTTACATGGGTGCTAGGGATCTGAACTCAGCTCCTCATAGTTCCCAGCAAGCATTTTACCAACTAAGCATCACCCCAGCCCCAATTTGTGGCCTTTTGTGTGTCATTTAACACATGATTTTGAGGTTCAGCTATATTGCATCATATAGTTCTTTATTCCTTTTTATGCTGGAATAACATTCCAACCTATGTGTTACCCAGTCAAAGTCACTTGGGTTTTTTCTATCTTTTGGTTGTCATGAATAGAACTTATATGAATGTTTTTGTATAGCTTTTTTTTTTTTTGAGCATGTGTTTTCAGTTATTTGGGGCATATACCTTGGAGTAGAATTGCCAGGTCTTAGGACAGTTTTATATTTAATTTCTGAGTTTCTGACAAACTGTTTTACACAAAGCTACACTATTTTCCATACTGCTAGCCATATAGGAAGGCTTTAATTTCTCTATATTGTAACTAACATTTGTTGTTTTCTTCATGTTTTAAAAAAATTATTATCCTCATCCCAATAGGTATGAAGTGGTGTGTCACTGCTGTTTCAATTTGCATTTTCATAAAGACCAAAAAATGTTTAATATCTTTTCCATGTGCTTGCTAGCAATTTATGTATGTTTGGAGAAAAATCTATTCAAGTCATTTCTGTTCCCTCCTCACTTAAAGAAAGAAAGGAGCAAAAAACTAGGTTGTTTGTTTTATTATTGTTGAGTTGAAAGAGTTCTTTATATATTTTGGTTACTAAGCTGTTACCAGATAAACAATTTGCAAGCATCCTCTCCTACTCAGTATGTTGATATACTAGCTATTTTCCTTGTTATTATGATAAAATCTCTGACAAGAAGCAACCTGGGGAAGGAAGGATTTATTTTGGCTTATGGTTTGAGTGGATACTGTCCATCATGTCAGGGAAGGCATGGCAGCAGGTGGCTCTGTGATGGTAGGAGCTTATTAGCTGCTTATCCAAATCCCCAATGATCAGGAATCAGAGATGGGACAGGAAGTGGAACAAGGCACTAGACCTCAAGGCCCACCCCACAGAGATCCACTTCCCCCAGCTAGACCCTGCCTTTCAAAAGTTCTGCACCCTCCCTAAACAGCACCACCAGCTGGAGACTAAGTGTTCAGATACATGAGCCTGTGGGGGACATGTTACATTCACATAGTAAAGTTCCCTGTTTTTTTAACTTTTTGTTTGATAAATAATTAAAATAACTTTTTTTAGACAGAGTCTTACTATTGAGCCCTGACTGACCTAGAACTTGCTATGTAGACCAGGATGGCCTTGAACTCACAGAGATCCACCTGCTTCTGCTTTCTGAGTGTTGGGATTAAAGGCATGCCTCATCACTCCTGGCCTAATTTAAAAAAATTTTTGTGAAGTCCAATTCATCTTTTAAATTTTATTCTTTATATTTTGGGTATACATAATATTCTCTGCCAAATAAAAAATTATGGAGATTTGCTCTGTGTTAATCAGCTATTAGTTGCTGTGACAAAATATTGACATAATTTAAAGGGAGGAATTATCTATAATGGTCCAAGGTTCAGTGGCTTCAGCCTGTGAGCGGCTGGCTCCATTGTTTCTGAGCTGTGGTGAGACAGGACATCATGGCAGAATGGCTTGGTAGAACCAAGTTGCTCACATCACGGTGTCCAGGAAGCAGAGAGAGTCAGAAAGGGATTGGGCAAACGGTATATGTCTTTCCTCAGGCATGTCTCAGTGATCTACATTCTCCAACCAGGCCCACCTCTTAATAATGTCATCATATTAATCCATCAAAGGATTCAATCATCGTTTAGGTCAGAGCCCTTGGGATGCAATCACTTTTCAATAATTGACTCTACCTCTTGGGGACTAAGCCTTCATTCAACACATGAAACTCTCAGAGGATACTTTAGATCCAACTGTAACATATGCCCATACTTTCCCTTAAAGTTTTATACTCTAAGTTCATATATGTAGATCTTTGATACACTTTGAGTTAACTTTTTTTTTTAATGTGTATGCGTGTAATTGCCTGCATGTAGTTAAGTGCACCCATGCCATGCAATGCCTGTGGAGGTCAGAAGAGGCTGCCAGATCCCCTGGGACTGGAGTTATGGACAGTTGTTAGCTGCCATGTGGGTGCTGGGATTTGAACCCAGGTCTTCTGCAAGAACAATCAGTGTTCTTAACTGCTGAGCCATCTCTCCAGCCCCTGAGTTAACTTTTGTATATAGTATGAGACACATTTTTTTGTATGTATACATCTCGCTGTCTCAACAAAAGTCAAAGAATTCTGAGACTTATGTAGCTTTGTTGTGGCAACTGCTAATCGAAGCAAAGCTTGCCTTTTCTTTACAGTCCGTTCTTCACTGCTGATCACCACAGTCTAGGGTACCATGCTGACAAAAGAGGGAGGGTGGTTGCACTGAGATTTAGGCCACATTCCTCCTGATACATTTTATTAATTGACATTGAAGAAAAACTGATTCCTAATTATGTTTCTATGATTCTCAGTTGGATGAGGCTGGGGTTTAGGAATGCTCAGCAAAGCAAGCCTAAGAATAACCTTAACAATTCCTTGTATAACAGTAGTCATTAGGGTATGAACACAGCTGGATTAACTTGCCTTGTAGCTTGTGGCTCCTTGTCCATATACAGTCTTCACTGGGTCTAGAATAGAATCAAAAGTAGCAACAGCAACCTCTTCCTGAAGTTGGTGACCAGCTTAAGCCTCTGTGAATTTCCTCATCCACAGATGGAAAAGTCAGGCCATGTTTCCTTATCATTTTGTTCCTCCTTGGCCTCCTCCAGTAAGATGAAGATAGTATAATCAAACCTACATCCACATGTGAGGATTTAAGGAATTGATATTTGTAGCCCTTGGAACAGCCATTCATACACAACAAACACCATGTAACTGTTAACTAAAAGTTATAAAATATCTTGCTCTACAGAATTATCTGCATTGGAGTGACTGGCTTGAGAAAGCCCCGTTCTTTGACTGGATCTTCTCCACCTCTAAACTTCTCCTATGACTCTCCTGATTGCTTCACCAGAAGGGGTAGGAACAGTTCTTCTCCTGGACTTGAGTTTGGAGAGCCGATGAGAGTGGAAACTGATAGTGTAGAATGAGTTCTTGAACCTTCTCTTTCTCCTGTAACAGCTTGAGGGTGCCAAGATGGTAGACTCGTCTCTATAAACTTTTCATGGAGCAGGGCAAGCCCAAGAAGGTGTCCGAGTCACACCTGAGGACTGGCAGGTGGCATTGCTAGGATCCTTAATATATGACTCGGATGCATCCTGGGGACTGGGCCTGAGGAGAAAAGGTAGGAAAGGTTTCCTTCAGAAGCAGAATCACATCACTAGTCTCTCTTCTGCTCTTCCCTTTTGTAGTCTGTTTCAGGAACTACACAGAAGGAAAACAAATGTTTCATCCCAACCTTTTCTGTTCTTTTTTAAAAAAATTGTCAGATTCCTACTCTGCCTTTGCATGCCAGCATTGGCGTTTGATAACGGCATAGCTGATTTATGAGGCGAGACCTCGAGGTAAATTATTTATTCTCCCTATCTAAAGGATTAGCTATTTCTACTTTTAATGGATTTTCATTGCAGTGTGTTTATGTATTTTTAGATGGATTGAAAAGTCCTCTGACCTCTAATATCATATTGCATAAGGCTATTTGCAAATCACATTAAATGTCTGAATTTAAACCGATAAAAGCAAAGAAATGAAGAGTTATATTAGTAAGTGTGTGACCCAAGAATTTTTCTTAATTTATACTCTTGTGCCCCAGAAGAAGCATATTCATGTGAGAACAGGGCCATAACTCAACAGACTGTATCCAGTTTGCCAGCTCAAGGCCCAACTCCTAAGGTACAGTTACTACAGCTAAAGGCAGCAGCATGCTCAGGGAGTAGAAGATGAAGCCTGGAGTAGCGAAGATGTTGGACTTCCAGGACATCAATAACAGCTCTAGAACACTGGTCTCTGAATAGCTCCTTGGATGAGCTAAAGGTGGGTATCTTTCTACCATCTATATCTATCTATCTATCATCTATCTATCTATCTATCTATCTATCTATCATCTATCTATCTACCTACCTACCTATCTATCATCTATCTATAATCCATCTATCTATCATCTATTCTCTCTGTGTCATCTATCCTAAACAGATAATTAAAAGTTTTATAGTAAAGATATTGTCTTCAACCTTGCCTTCTCCTCCCCATCCTCCTAGCTCTCCACTTCCTCCATGACAATCACCCCTGTAGGTCTCATCCACATCAATTGGGAGTTTATTTTTAAAATTTTAAAGAATATTTTATTATTTTTATTTTATGTGTATGAGTGTTTCACCTGCATGCATATAAGTGTACTCATGACATGCAATGCCTGAGGAGGCCAAAAGAGGGTGTCAGAGTCCCTGGAACTGGAGTTTCAGATGGTTGTTAGCTACTATGTGACTGCTGGGAACTGAAACCAGATCCTCTGCAAGAGCAGCCGGTGCTCTTAACTGCTGAGCTATCTCTCTAGCCCCGCTTCAATATGCTTTAATTCATCTCTGATTACTTATACAAAAACCAGTGTTTTGTTCCTGATTATTTAGGGTACAAGACGGTAAGAAAAAAGTTGGCACATATACAGTACAGACTTCAAATATTTTTGTTCTTTGACTGATTGAATTCATGGTTATGGAGGACTCTGCATATATCTTCAACTCTATCCTTTTATCTAAAAGAGGATTCTTTGTACACTGTCCTTTGGTGCTTATTTTTTTAGCTTAGCAATACGTTTTAGGGATCCCCTCATATAAGTACATGGAGATCTTCATTTAAAATTTGGTTCATTGTTGCATAGCTTTGGATTCTACATTGTGCCAATGTTTATTTAAAGAGTTCCCTGTTGTACACTCTGCTTACTTCTTTTTGCCATTTCAAACAAGACTGAAGAGAGGAATAATGATCTTGTGCATATTGCCTGTCATGTGAGTATATGAATTAATATGTAGGATAAACGCTCCAGTGTGATCTGCTGGATTGGAAAGTATATGTGTGTAACTTGGGCATTTCAAACTTCCCTTTGTAGGAGCTGTGCCAATTCCCATCAGCAATGCCTCTCTCTCTCTCTCTCTCTCTCTCTCTCTCTCTCTCTCTCCCTCCCTCCCTCCCTCCCTCTCTCCCTCCATGAAGAAGGGTAAGAGGACGAGAGAAGTGGTTTAAATTTCTTTGAAAGTTGTGATAAGACTTATATAAGAGACATAATGGCAAAGAGTCATGGGAAAGGCCCTTCTGGATTCCTGAAGATGAACAAGAAGCAGTAATGACTCTAGACACTGATAAGAACACCAATAGCTAATAATAGCTAGTATTTGTATAGTCCTTACTATGCCTGGCATCATGAGATCAGATATGGTTCATTTTCATTTGATTTTCTTCAAATCTTAAAAAAAAAATGAGTATTTTCCATGTGCCAGACACTACAAGATGTTGGTCGATGAGATTTTTGTTGACAGAAGTCTTGCCAAAAGTCAACAGAAAAGCAATTTTTGAGGCAAGCTCTTACACCAACCAAGATCCTGCAGAAAACACCAACATATTCTTCACTGTGTTTTGTTCTGGGTGCCGTGTAATGCTGATTCACCTTGTGATACTAAAGCAGGAGAAAGTCCCAATAGCTACTTTACCATACTTGTGTTGATGGTATGCTGCATTTCATGGGTCTTGATCTAATAATCATAGTTTAAGTTTGGAGCACAGGGAGGGAAGAAGAATGTGTGTGTGTGTGTGTGTGTGTGTGTGTGTGTGTGTATTATAATTCTAAGCTAAAAAATAAATCTACCTCAACTACATATCAGATTTAGTCAATAGCTGATGGTTATAATTAGGACATGTAGTACTGCAGAGGTATATTGAAAAGCGCCCCCCCCCCCCAGTCTGAAGGCATGTAATAAAAAATATCTCCTAGACCTTCAGGCAAATATACCAGTGCTGGGAAGAAAAAAATCAGAGGTCAGAATTAATTAACACTGAGAAGGAGTCCCTTCTAGTTCTGTTTTATTTCTCACTTTCTTTCCTCTGCCCCAGGCCATCTTTAAGATTGCTCCAAAAGCCTGTTGTCCTTGACTACTGTCACCAGCTTCTAGAGACTGTCTCTTCGCCTCAGGTAACCTACTCTCTGGGTTCCCAATTATGCAGCTACAACACGATAGTCCTTTGTCCAGCTCCTTACTTATCCTGACATTCCATACTATGGGGCCAGAATATCAACTTCAGTCTAAGCTGTTTCTCAAAGGCTTGTATGTTGGAAGCTGGGTTGCCAAGTGATGGACTTTGGAGATGTGATTGGATCCTAAGGCCTCTGACCTAAACGATGGATTAATCCCTTGATGAAGTCATAATATGCTGGCATTATTGGTTGTATTAATTACTTTTCTTATTGTCGTAACAAAGTACTTGACAAAACCAACATAAGGAAGGTGCAGTTTATTTTGGCTCACAGTTTGAGGTGACAGTCCATCATGGTGGGAAAGGCATGGTAGCAGAAGAGTGAGGCAGCTGATCACACTGCATCTGCAGTCTGAAGCAGAGGGCAGTGAATGCTTGTGCTCAACCCCTTTTCTCCTTTTCATTCAGTCCAGGACCTCAGCCCATGGAATGGTGTCACCCACATTTAGGATGGGTCTTTCCACTTCAATTAACCTAATCTAGATAATCTCTCACAGACATGTCTAGAGGCTTGTCTCCTAGGTGATTTTAGGATCCTGTTGTTAATATTAGCCATCACATTAGGAGATGGGTCTTTTGAAAGGAATGGGCCATTGGAAGTGTATCCTGGAAAGACAGAACTTATTTCTAGCCCTTCCTGTTACCTCTCTGCTTCCTGTACACTTCGAAATGAGGAACTTTGCTCCTTTTTACCCTCCCACTATTGGAGTTCTGCCTTATCTCACCCCAGACTCAATGGAATCAGCCAGCTGTAAGACTAGCTCCTGAATTCATGAGCCCAAATAAATGCCCCCTCCTTTAAATAGTTTTCCTTAGGTATTTGGTCACAGTGATTAAAAAATTACTGAATAACAATACTGTTTTCCCACAGTGGATTTGAGTAATAGAGATTTTAAGGTTGGGCTTTAGAGAGTTAGACATTGAAAAGTAATCTGGAGAAAGTTTTTTTTTTTTTTTTAGAATTA
>NW_008349068.1:3157674-3159299 GCF_000622305.1 Nannospalax galili | reverse complement strand
TGAATTGCCTGCATGTAGTTAAGTGCACCCGTGTCATGCAATGCCCATGGAGGACAGAAGAGGCTGTCGGATCCCCTGGGACTGGAGTTCCAGACAGTTGTTAGCTGCCATATGGGTGCTGGGATTTGAACCCAGGTCTTCTGCAAGAACAACCAGTGTGCTTAATTGCTGAGCCATCTCTGTAATCTGGAGAAGTTTTAAGAACCAGGGAAGGTGTTGGTGTCAAGGAGTAGTATTTATAGTATATTGATGCCACTGGAAGTAGGAAAATAGAAGACTTTATTAGGAGAAATAGTTTAAGATGATCAAAGATTGTCTGCAAATCAGAAGCAGAGAATTGGGCTCTGACTCTAGAAATCTGGCTTAGAATCATTTGGGCAAATAGAAACCACAGTGGTTCTTTCAAATAGCCTGGGATTTAATAGAGAGATTGGGATACAGGTACCGTATGTGGAAACGAGTCACCTGATCTTAGCATCATTAGCTTTCTTTAGACAGGACATGTGATCTCTTGTGTATCTCAGGACTACTTGGCCCATTACCTGAGTATCAAACTGGCCAGGCTAATGAATGTGTGAGCCTATTGTAGGGGAGTTTGAAGTTTGACAATCAAAACATATCTCTTGCATTGATGCATTTTGTCTTGTTATTTTATGGACAGACTAGCTTCTGATGAGTAGTACATCCTTCAGTTTTAGACCTTTATTTTATATTCCTTAACTACAAGCCTCAGTTCCTTTCTCTCTGTTTCTCAGGCTGCATTCTTGCCTAAGAAATTCCATTGGCACAGTGACTTCAGTTATGCAAGAACTCTTAGCTTCCTTTCCTGTTGCTGTGATAAAATACTCTGACAAGAGGCTGGAAAGATAGCTCAGTGGTTAAGAGCACTGACTGCTCTTGCAGAGGACCCAGGTTCGATTCCCAGTACCCACATGGCAGCTACGAACCATCCTTAACTCCAGTCCCAGGGGATCTGACAGCCTCTTCTGACCTCTGCAGCATTGCACAATACAGGTGCACTCACATACATGCAGGCAATACACTCATACACACAAAATAAAAAAATAAATAAAATATTTTTTAAAATACTCTGATAAAAGCAACTGAAGGTAGAAAACTTTATTCTGCTTCACAGTAAGGGTATAATCTATCATGACAGGGCCATCAAGACAGCAGGCACTTGAAGCAGTTGGTCACGTTGCATCCATACTTAGGAAGCAGAGAACAACAAATGCATGCATGCAGAGGCTTTCCTCCTCTTACAGAGTCCAGGACCCCAGCCAGGAAATACCGCCACCTACAGTGGATGGGTCTCCCACCTCAGTTAATGAAATCAAGATAATTCCTGACAGACATCCACAGAGGTCCATCTCTCAGGTGATTCTGTCAGGTTGTTAATTAACACTAACCAGTATAGACTCTTTTCATGCCCTCAGCTGGTTTTCTGTTCTAGATCTCAGTCCTGTAATTTGCCACTCTCTCATAGATGCCTTGAAGGAAACTTACCATGTCTGTGAGGAGTTCACAACAGTGCTACACAACTTGGTTTATTTCCAGTGTTCTAGTGAATCTATCTATCATCCATCCATCATCTATCTATCTATCTATCTATCTATCTATCTATC
>NW_008349068.1:3142017-3157570 GCF_000622305.1 Nannospalax galili | reverse complement strand
TTTTTAAGGCTATCTATCTATCTATCTATCATCTATCATCTGTCTATCTATCTATCTATCTATCATCTATTATCTATCTATCTATCATCTAATCTATCATCTATCAACTATCATCTATCAACTATCATCTATCTATCTATCTATCTATCTATCTATCTATCTATCTATCTATCAATCAATCATCTATCTATCTATCATCTACCTGGGACAGGATCTCACTAGGTAGCCCTAGCTGACCTGGAATTTGCCACGTAGCCTAGCTGGTAGCCTGGCTACCTCTGCCTCCAAGTGCTGGGATTATAGGGATGTGCCACCAGACCCACCAAGCTCTTCCAGTGCTGCTCAGGATAGACTGGACCATCTACTTAGTGGTTCAAGTCAGAAACCTGTGAGTCATCTGTAATACATCCCATTCTCCCATACCAAATTCATTGCTAGGTCCTTTTGATTTTATCTCCTTAATATCTCCTAGGTTTATTTTCTTTTAAATTGGTGTCTCCACTCTTTGCTTCCTAATGCAAACTACCATCATTTCACTCCTGGACCACTGACTCACCTCTCCTCTGACCTCTTTACACCCAGTTTGCCTTCCTTCATGTTCCTTTTCCAGCGACTCCACAGTGCTCTTCTCAAGGGCATGCCTCATAGTAGCCCATCATTCTTACCAATGCTTTCCCTTGTCATCACTTGTCATGGAGACAATTTTCTATTTCTGTGTGTGAGTTCTCAATTATTGCCTGCCTTTCCTTGTAGACACCAAGTTCTTAGGTATGATGACTACATCTATTTTTTGCTCTTTTGCTTACATCTCTCAGCCATACAAAGTGTTCAGCAAATACTTTCCACAATACTTATCTCAAAGTTTTGCACTATATATAATGCTAGACTTTTTTTTTATTCCAAAGAGAAGCAATTTTTAACACATTTTTCCAGAAATAACTTGAAGCGGGTTGCATAAAAATATCTATACAATGAAGTTTAAGGGGGAAAAATAGGAATAAGAAATCAAAGACCAAAGGATTTGCTAACATGGGGTCAACTTTGGTGGACTAATGGAGGTTTCCATTAGCGCTGTTCTTTTTTTTTTTTTAATTTTATTTTAATCCTAATGAGTTTATTGGGCTTGCTAACAGAGCATAGAGTCGGGGTTTATTTACAGAAGAGTGGACACCCCCCCCCATTTATGGCTGCGCTGGAAAGGTCACATTCAAATATAGATCCTGTGACTTCCTGACAGCTGCACAAAATGGTGAGAGAGGTGCCTCATGACATTCTCCACTTATATATCCTTAGCCCTTCCCCCAAATGCAGCTAAGGTTGACTGATTGGGAGGAAGGGGTAACTGACCCCCCCCCCGCCCACTCCTTGATGGAGTGGGAAGGAGGTATGACTATAGCTTGCTGGCATAGTGGTTGGGTACACTTCCAGTTAACACTCCACCCCTTCCTCCAGCTCTTACATTCTTTCTGCCAACCTCTTCTGCAAAAGTCCCTAAGCCTTGGAGGGGGTGGTAGGTGTGGGATGATCTTCCCATTGTGGCAAGGTGCTGAACTTTTGGGTCTCTGCATCATTTGTTTTCCATGGGCTGTTGGTCCATTTCAGTGGGATTCCGTCTACTATAAAAACACAAACAGCAAGAAGCAAGAACATCTAAACAGTGGCATTTGTGGGTCTTAGCATCAAATCCTTATAAGTGAGTGCATATCCTGATGTAACTGCAGGAACCAGGAATATGGAAGGGAACCAGGGAGGTAAAGGGAAAGAAGAACCCAAGAGAGAAGAATAGTGGGAGAAAGGTGTTACTAAGAGAGAAATATGAAAAAAGGGGACAGTTAAAGGGGAAAGGGGGGAAGGAGGGCTATACAAAGAACTATGGGAATAAAGGGGGAAAAATTCTCTTGATATACAGTAAAAAAAAAGCCTTAAGCACAGAAGGAACCCTACAGGGATGGAAGAAAGCCCTACCAGAAGCCATAAAGTTGTTAAATGAAAATCCCAGTGCCAGAAAATCCCAGTGGGTTGCCCCCTATGAGCTGTTGGCCAGAGGAGTGCCTCAAAACAATAAAGGCTATTGCCAGTAATGTTGGTTGTACACTGGACGTGAATGGCAAAACCCTATTGCTGAAGACACCGCATGATGTGAGTGCCGGAGAGGGAGAGATCAAGCTTGGATGAAGCTGGAAACTCTCTGCCAGTGCTAGACTTTTTCTTTTTTAATCAGTGCTAAATATTGAGTTAATTGACATTCAATTTCAGATATAGAGTGATAATTAGTTGTTAACCTAAGAGCACTAAAGGTAGTTTGTGAACTTTTATTTTTCTTGAGATATGAAAAAATACTTGTTAGGAATTTTAGCCATAAGTGACAGAAACCAATCTTATTTTGTAGAAAAGTTTCTTAAAAATAAGTTGGAGGGGGCAGGGGATTAAAAAAATAAGTTGGAGAGTTCATTAAGTCATTGAGGACTTCACTGCCATGAACTTGACACCATCCTTTGCTCTGTTGGAACTTTTGCATCAGTGATTAGAGTTGCTGATTCCACTAGAATACCTGCTGGGTACTCAGAAGCTGCCAGGGAGCCCGAGAAAACCAACTCCCCTCCAAATAGAGCAAGCAGATCTAGAAGATGCCAGGCAGCTACCAGCACAACCAAGTTTTCTACAAATGGAGCACCTCGAAGTTGCACTCACTCCGATTCTGCACCTGGGTATTAGCATAGACACAATAAATCTTGTTATGTGGACTCCACCCGGGGTCCTCTAAGTGCCTTTCCTGCCTTTGTGGCCAATTTTACACTTCACCATTAGACGTTTCATTTAACCATCTAGAAAATTAATGGGATACTATCTACCAAATGCTGAGACTCAGCAGCAGTAGTAGTAATGTATTTTGAAGTCCTTAGATAAAAAGCCGTCTAAAATTCACTGTATCGTTATCTAAAATTGATGATTTCTAATGAAAATGCTAAGTTCTAAGGGCTTGATGGCTTCTCAGGATGCAAAATGGGCAATGTCTGGTATATGAGCTTAATAAACTCTTCTTGAAGATGCTGGCCCGAATCCTCTTCCTGTGTCTTATGGGCATTAGAAGGCAGAGATATGCAGTCACAGTAATGGGGGTAATCAGTCACAACATGTGAGCTTATTATATTGGCTGCTTTTCACAGTTGGAGCCTTCTGAAGCTAATCACAGCCCTTTTGCAAAGTTCATTGGGTTGGACTATCTAATCCATCCTCATCCCAGGTAGGTTGGAAGCAGCACTGAAGATGAGACCCCCAATAGCACCACTTACCCCCTGTGTTATTCAGGTGTGAGGATCTCGTGATCCTCTGAGTTCTGCATTCTGCCATCTTTTTCAAAAAGATCGTATTCACAAATGATTTCCTCTGACAGTTCTCCTTCCTTTTCTTTTCTAGTTCTTTTTCTTTACAATGCAGTGTGCTTGGTTTTCTTCTTCCCTAATGCTCCCAGTCCGTCCCTTGTCACTGAATCCCTTTGCCAAGGTCTAGCCCCAGCCCCTTATTCTATCTTAATCTCCTGTAGTCTGCTTCTTTCAAGCACCACTTTCCACTCCAGAAGTGCCTTTGCGCTGCGCCTCCTCCTTGATCTTCCTTTCTCCATTCCCCATCCATTATCAAGATTCAAGGCTTTTGTGTTCTTAAGTGGACTTCCAGAGCCAGGCGTTGGTGCAGGCACACCTTTAATCCCAGCACTCAGGAGGTGGAGGCGGCCCGAGTTCTGTGAGAGCAAGTGGTCTACATAGCAAGTTCCAGGCCAGCTGGGGCTACAGGGAGACCTTGTCTGAAAAGAGACCAAAACCAAAACAAACAAACAAAAACCCCAAAACCCCAAACAAAATGTGGTTTCTTAAGTGGAGTTTCAAAGCTTTCCAGGGTCACAGTTGTGTGACTGTTCTCTTTCTGTTTTCCCTTATCAGCTACAGCAGAGGCTCTGCTCTCCTTGGGAGAGATCACAAGTTTTGTAAGCAAAGTGACTCATAATTGGGTCTCTCATCAGATGCTTCACATGGAGTCCAGTGGGTTTTCTCTGCTTGCCAATAAAATGGGCACATGGAGGGTTGAGGGATCATGCTACTCTGACTGAGAAACACTTAGCCTAGGAACAATTTATCAAGTTTCTATTAACTCTAGGATACCCAAGCTTATTTAGTGGCACGTTTATTCAGAGGGGGAAAGGCACTAGAAGTTTTTTTTTGAAGTAGCTGCTAGATGCAGTTGCTCAAAAAGTTTTTTTTTTTTTTTTTCCCCGAGCAAAATCTAGCCTCTGATCAGCCAGTGATTGACTATGACAAGCGAGAGAAAAGCACAAAAGCCTCCCCAGACAGCATACAAATTACAGTGGGGTGGCCGTAGACCAAGAGGATGTTGGAGGGAGATTGAGTATTTATTAAAATATCTTTTGTCAGCCAGATTTATTTTCGTCTTTCTTCCTAAGACGTGATAGTTTTGCATCAGCACATCTAAATGAAATAATTTGCTAAAGGTCAAATGCAATTCCCTCCAGCCAGTTTTCATTTACCTTCTAATTAATAAGTAAATGTTCATACATACATTAGCCCAAGGCTCATGCATAAAATAATAACTACCATTTATTGAACACCTATTATGTTCCAGGCCTTTTGCATACATTAGCTTGAATCCTTACAACCCCAGAAGGTAGGGATGACCCTTTAATAGAGTAGGAAAATGATGCCTAGATAGGCTCTGTAGTTTGCCCTTGGTCATGCAAATTACTGTTTCAAGCCAAATGGGGCAAACTTGCCCAGGCCATGCTGTAAGGCAGCTGCTTCCTGCAAGCGTTTGATGCCTTATGCCATCTGCTGTTGCTGATGAGCAAAGAAATCAGAGGTCGGTGTGGAAGTTAAGGCTTTGACTTTCTACATCAAGCATCTCCTCATGAGGGAAGTCTAGTCATCCCAACCTTGTCCTCCTTGATTATCATGTGTGTGTCTGGGAAGGGGTAAAATGCAGTCTACTATGGAGTTCCTCTTCATTCAGTTCAGGTTTCTCCTGTATCTCCCCAAATGAGGGAGGGTTGCAGGTGACTGTCAGCATGCTTTGAATTGTACTGCAAGTTTGGAGATCTCTTGTCTAGAAAGAGGTGAATAGGGTGGGGCAGAGATTACAGACGCATGACAATGAACTTTGAATTTAGGTGTCAGTGTGTTGGCTTCAAGTAATGTCAGATATTACTTTCAGAGAGATGCGCTGCAAAGGAGATAAAACATGTTTCTGAAGCTAGGTGTGGTAGCAAACACCTGTAACCCCAGCCCTCGGGAGGCAGAGGCAGGAGGATCAGGAGTTCAAGATCATCCTTAGCTAGATAGGGCATTTGAGGTCAGCCTAGGCTATATAAAATTGTTTCTTAAAAAGATAGTTTAAAGCAATAAGATAAAATACGTTTCTGTAGTTCTTTGAAGTGCCTTCTGCCTCTGCTCCCACGTGTCCTGGACCGTGGGACTGCAGTAAATTGGGCAGTATCCAAAGCCACTGCTTGCTTTACCTCACATTATTTTGGTACTGAATTTGTGGGGTTTGTTTTTCTTTTTCTTTCTTTTTTTTTTTTTTTTTTTTTTTTTTTTTTTGTCTTTTGGAGATAAGTTCTCTCTGTAGCCCCAGCTGACCTGGAACTCACTATGTAGAACAGGCTGGCCTCGAATTCACAGAGATCTGCCTGCCTCTGTCTCCCGAGTGCTGGGATTAAAGGTGCATGGCACCATGCCTGGCTTGGTACTGAATTTGTAAAGTCACCTAACCTTTTTCCATTGTTTCTCCTGCTTTGTGTGTGTGTGTGTGTGTGTGTGTGTGTGTGTGTGTGTGTGTGTATGTATGTGTGTGGTGTGGACAAGTATTCGTGTGAACATGTGTTTGTGTGAGTGCATGTGTTCAGAGGCCAGAAGAAGATATCTTATGGTCTGCTCTGTTACTCTCTACTGTATTCTCTTGAGATAGGGTCATTCACTGAATCTGGAGGCAGTCTGGTGTTCAGCAAGCCTCACAAATCTTGTGTCTATGTCCTTATAGCATTGGGGTTGCAGGCACATATCCCCATGGCCTTTTACACAGGTTCTGAGAATTTGAATTCAGGTCCTCATGTTTACATATCAAGGATACTTACCCAGTGAGCCATCTCCTAGCCCCTTTCTCTTGCTACTTTGAGACAGTGTTGAGTGTCTCAGCCTAGCCTCAAATTCCTTATATAGATGAGGCTATCCTTGAAGCTGATTTTTCTGCCTCCAACTCCCAAGTGCTGGGATTACGGGTATGTTTCATCATACCCAGCTGCAATTTTCTAAATATCTTACATTGGAACAAGCCAGGTAGGCTTTGAAACATTTATTCAGTGGTTATTTGACATCACAACTTAATGATAAATCACTACACTGACTTTTCAGTCTCCCTTCCACTGTACCTGTAATTTTGGTAAGTTCTATCATGTTGGGCTTCTTTGCTCCAGTTGCAGGACATTGCTTGAGTCATAAAGTCATCAGAATAGCTTCTCAGAAGAGAGATGTGACTCACCTGCATCAAGCTGGCAGGGAACTATGACCTTAAGCTTATTCGAATACAAATTCCTATCAACTCTGTATTCACCAAGTTAGGCTAGGTTCAGGAATTTCTACTGCTAAAAAGACTCTTCAGTAAGTTCTGAACCAGATAAAGTTTTGAGGATGACAACTGGTGTGGCAAGATATGACCATGGGTGCACAAATATTATGGGGGAAACCAACTACTTTCTGGGTGGATTTAAGGTTCACTCTACAGGAGGAAATATTTGCCAGGTGCTGTAAATTTGATCCCATGGTTGATTTGATCCCAAGAACCCATGATCTGATCCCAAGATCCCATGGTTGGGGAGTGCACAGGTTCTGAGGGTGAATTATTCTGCTAAATGGACATGGTATGTATCAAACTGCCCTCTAAATTTGCTGCTCTCTACCTATAGATTAGTACAGCTCTCAGACTCATCAGAGTAGTGAATGGTGGTTAATATAGAAGCTCATAACTGGTCAAAGTACAGAGAATAAGTGACTGTGGAGTGCTCAGCCACAAATGGGAAAAATGTATCATATCCCCCCTCCCCCAGGCTCAGGGATCATCATGGAAGAAGGTAAGCAAGATTGCAAGAGCCGGAGGATGGGAGGGTTGGACTGACAACGAGTCTTCTGGACATGATAGAACCACTGCACTCAAGAACTTGCAGCAGCTGTGGTTCCCTGCATAAGACCTGAACAAGACCAACCCGGTCAGCTTTCTAACATGGAGAGGGAAGGGGTTCACAAGACCCTGCCCCCAGCTGAGAAGCTGTCCCCTGAGTTCTCTCAGGGTCCCTTGCTCCTGGCCCTATTAGACAAACCATATAACACATCTTTACCTGAATTTTTCATAGTTTCTATCCTGGGTAGGGGAAATAGAGTAACTTACAAAGATGAACACCCGGTGCCCCATTCTGCTCTGTGGCTCAATGGCCTGCAGCTCCAGATTGCTTCTGCACCCTGCCCTCAGTCTCCGTTAGAGTTTGTCCATGCCTCATGGGCCTGTGGTCTCTCCCTAGGTCAGTGAATGCCCCCTTTTGCATCCACAGGGGCTGAGACACTGGGGCCATTTTTTCCGCCACTGCTGCCAAGATGGTGCCAATGCTCCTTCCTCCCCAGTTAACTCTATGCCGTTCCCTCTCTATAGCTAATTCTCCACAGCCAATTCTCTGCAGCAGGCCCCGCCCCTCAGAGGAAAAAGTACCCCTCAGGACACAGAAACTATGGACATTTGATGGCTGCCAGGGGAGGGAGAGTCAATTTTCTTTAAAGGTATGGCCCCTGGTACATTGACAATACCTGAGTGGATGGCCCCACATCCATGAGTATACGGGCAATACAATTTGGACTTGGTGGATTACAAAAATAATAAGGACTGTAGAGTCTAATTTGTGCTCTCAAATGTCCTTCAGTGTAGATTCATCCACTGGAATCTGGTTAACCTAACAAGAGTCCCATCCTTGAAAGAGACCTCTTCCCTTCCCAACAGCCAGTGGTTGCCAAAATTTACTTAGGTTGGGTTGGGGTTTCTTACCTACTTCCCTATGTCTTTGCTGGGATTATGTCTGTTTTAAGCTTGCATGGGACGTGTGCATGCTGTCACCATTGCTGTGAGTTCATATGGGTAACTGACCAGATGTCTGGAAGACTTTTTTTCTGGTCAGCCACTGACTCTGGCACCTTATAGTCATTCTACCCCCTCTTTTGTAGTGAGAACTGGTGTAGCTACTATGGAAATCAGTATGGAGATGCCTTAAAAAGCTTGAAATTGATCTACTATATGACCTGGTCATACCACTCTTGGGAATATACTCAAAAGACTATACTCTACTACAGAAATACCTGTTTATCTGTGTTCATTGCTGCCCTTTTCATAATAGCCAGAAGAAACAACCTAGATGTTGATCAACTGATGAATGGATAATGCAGGTGTGAAACAGATAAAATACAATGGAATCTTATTCAACTCTTTAAAAGATGAAATGATGAAATTTGTAGGTAAAGGGCTGGAACTGGAAGCAATCATCCTGAGTGAGGTAACTCAGACCCAGAAAGACAAACAGTCACACACATTCTCTCTCATAGCTGGATGCTAGCTTTGAAACCTGAGATAAACATGTTTTAATTTGAAAATCCAGAGAGGTCAAGAAACTAATAGATGGTGTGTAGGGGAGGCTTCCTTGGAAGGGAGGTAGAATGCAGTGATATGAAGGGGGAAAGGAAGGCTTAAATGGGGTGGGGAATGGGAGGACAGGGCAGAGGAGGGAGTACAGGAAGGGATAAGTAACTCTAAAGGCCTTTAGGAAAAGCTATGTGGAAACCTATGGAAGCTTCTTAAAGTAGATACACATACATTATAAAAAGAGATTAAAAGGATTTATCCTACAATAGGGGGATATTGTCCCTGCTAGACATTATAGGATAGTGAAAGAAAAAAGCCCTCAATGCCAGGAATGGACTTTCTCTATAGAAGCTGTTGATCAGGGGTCCATGAGCCCTCAAACAGTGCTAGCCGTTGCCATTGCTTTTGGTTACCCACTAGAACTCAATGGTAAGACCCTATTGCTGAAAATACTATGTACATGAACTATAGAACAGGGAAGGAGAAATAAAATTGGTGTTGACTTCTGAGCCTCATCTCTACTGGCTAGGGTTCATAGTGCTGGAAGGTGCTATGCATACTACTGGAAGGAAAAAAAGTCACCAACCTCATCAAACTGTGAATCCTGTGAACTACAACTGGCCTGGCAAGATACCCACTAGTACAATAGCAATACAAATATTATGGGAGTAAGCAACCACTGTCTAATTGAATTGAAGGTCTGCTTTATAAGCGGGAGTCCATACCTTACATTGATATCAGGCCTAGGAACCTGAGGCTAGACAGGTCATAGGGCATAGGGACAAACCTAATACTAGTTTTCTATTAAATAGTCATCATATTAAACTGACTCCTAATGAACTTATTTTTATACCCACCAGAGAAGTTTCCTTAAGCAGTAGATGGTGATTAACACAGAGACAACAACTGGCAGCCAATGTGTAGGGAACAAGAGGCTGTAGAGTGCTTATCCCTGAATAGAACACCTAGATCAAATTTCTGCCTCCCAAGGCTCAGGGATCATTGCAGAATGTGCATATTTTAAAAGGGAATACGAATAAAAAATATAGGTATAATTCTTTTTTTCATTGTATCTGTGTGTGTGTGTGTATGTGTAATGGATGCATGTTTGCAGTAAGCGTGTGTGCACACATTCATGTGGATGCCAGAGGACAACCTGGGTGTCATTTTGCAGGAGCTGTCCACACTGTTTTATGAGACAGGGTCTCTCACTGGGACCTGGGGCTCTCCAATTAGGCTAGGCTGCCTGGCCAGGGAGGCTCAGATATCTTCCTGTCCGAAGAGCTGAGATTACTAACATGTGTCAAACTTTGTGGGTGCTGGCGGATCTGAACTCTGGTCCTCATGTTCATTAGGCAAAAATTTCAGCAACTGAGCTATCTTCCCAGTCCTAAGTATAACTCTTAAAATAGTAAACACATTATAGAAATTGATACTCAACTTATAACAATATATAATGAAATAACAGTACAAAAATCTATGTTCAAGCTAAGCTCCTTTACCTATTTATCTTTGATTATTATGCATCTCTGTTTAATGATAACTATCTGATTTGTCTTTAAGGAAAAGTTTCCAGTTTCTGTTACTGGGAAGGTTTTGGAAATCCTAGTCTCCTGGTATCTCCTCTCCGGTTAATGGCAGTCTTTCTCACAGTAGAGATTTTACTGGGATCCTTTCTTACTCTGACCTCCCTGTGATGTCTCATCACCTGGCCAAGTTCAGCTAACCTCTTTCCTAAGAAAGTGTAGCTTTATCAGTCTCATAAAAGTTCCCAACTCTTTTCCTGCTTCCTGTGTTTCATAATTCTGAAAGTAAGAGGGAGGGGGACATCTCATGTCAATTTGCATAAAATTAAGATTTTTTTTTTTCAAAAAGAAAAAAAATTGGCAACCAAGCCACATCTTCTCTTCTACAACTGGTTCCTCCAGATGTGGCAGAGGAATTCTTTTTGATTAGGTGCATGATTATTCTTCAACTAAATTAGTTATTGCACCATCCCAGCTGTTTTTATTTCTTTCCACACTACTTTGGCTATTGGATTTGTACAAATCAGTCAAACTTCTTTCCTTTCTCCTAATATTTTAATTTGAACAAGCCAAATAAGCTTTCAAGTATTTATGGAGTAACTGGTTGACAGCTCCACACTAGCCGTGAGGCCTGTCAAGGGCAGTCAGTGTACTAAGCTGACCTGCAAGCTTTATTGAGTTCAAGCCATTTTGTTTTCACATCCCAATTTTTGATGAGGAAATCTGGTATTAGTTTGGTTTCATCTCTAGCTCCTGCTTATTGAGAACAGAATTTCTGGCAATTATCACAGTATATTAGAGCAAATGTCATTTGAGTATTTTATCGGTAGGACAGAGGAAGGGGTTGGATGGTCATAATGAGATATCGCTTGTATAACATGGAGTATGATTTATATCAGTTGACTAGTGAGTCATTCATGTGTCATTTCAACAAACATTCATTAAAGACCCATTTTGTGTCTTGTAGTGTTTCACACTCTGGGACAGAAAGAGATACAGTTTCTGAGACTGATTTTCCCAGTTGGTGGAAGGGTGAGCACAAGACAGTGTAAACAGAATCCAAATGTGTACAACTCTCTTGGGTGGATGTTATTTCAGGTAATTCAGAAAGGAAACCATTCTCAGGAGACTGTTGGGATTTGGTTCCATATTCCTAATATGTCTATGGCCCATTTGAACTCAGTCATTTCCTCATCTAGCAGTGCCAACACTTGCCTCTGAACTTGGCCTTCTGTGTGATTTTGAAATTTTTTTCCTGTGCATGTACAAGGGTGTATGTGGTGTGAATGTGTGTTCACACGTGTGTGGACACATATGCATGTATGTGTGGGCCTGTGGAAGCTCGAGGTTGACACTGGTGTCTCCCCGGGTCATCTTCTATGTTGAGGCAGGTTCTCTTGCTCCACTGGGGGCTTTCTGTTTAATGTGAGTCTGGCAACCAGCTTGCTCAGGGAATCCATCTTTGTCTCCCTCCTTGCTGGGGTTACAGGAGGACCACCCTATCAGCCAGCTTTTTACATGGGTTCTGGGGATCTGAACTCTGTGTTCTCATGCTTGCTCAGTAAGCACTTTGCCCACCAAGTCATCTCTCCATTCCCTGGATTCCCTTTTTGCCTTGTCTGTACTCTTGGAAGTAAGTACTCCTGGCACTCCTTAACTAGCTCAGCCTCTTAAGTGGAAAGTCTTCAGAGAGTTGTTCCTAAGAACTGAGAAGTCCTCATACTTTTAGAAATATTGTCAAAGAAAAGAGGATTTGGGGCTACCTACCACATTCAAGTGAGCCTCCAACAGTGGTGAACCCAGCATTCATCTGATTTGACAGATTACAATAGTCAGCCCTTGCTACCAAATCAGCTCGATTGTGTTCTGAAGACCAGAAGGTTCTGTGGAATAGAAGAGCTGAGAAGACATATTGCATAGTTTGATATTACACAGACCATTTACATTAAAATCAGGGCTTTGTGGTTAACGGTCATGAGCGTAGGCTTGGTGCTGGATGCCTGTGTTCTAACTTGCCTTTGTCTTTTTCTTGTTGGGTGATGTTGGGCAAGTCTTGTTTCCTCTTTAGATTTGTTTCTTTATCTATAGAATGAGAAAAAATAGTAGGGCCTGCCTTGCAGGGAGCTGCAAGGATGAAATGAGTAGTTCATTTGGTGCGTTGTGGGTGTTCAGAACAAATATCGGGCTAGTTGATTGCTGTGGCTGGGGAACGTGGCACGCTCTGTTCCTCTGTGCTGGAGACATAGGAAAGAGTCTTGGTTGTTTAAACTTGAAGCATCTTATTATTTCTGATACACCCATCCAATTTCTGCACTTGCTGAGATTTGAGGTAATTAAAGTAGCACTTATTAATCTAGTGGGCAACAGTGAGCACAGGCAGGGGCCCATGCACCTAAGGCCTAACAGAGTCCATGGGATGAGGGGAACCTCATTTCATTTAGAAGCCTATTAGGATTCTGGAGAGGAGATATATTCCCCTTGATTTGGCCTCCTAGAAATCTCTATCTGTCTCCAAGTGAGTGGTCACATGTGAGAGGTCAGTTCTTGCTTTAGTCATAAGCTGATGCTTCTGTCTCAACTTCTCCTAATACATAGGACCTCCACATGCACTGTGTAATCACTGATAAATGTGATCAGAGCCCATGCATTGCTCAAGGTCCATTTGGGCTTCTCTGGAGCCCTGACATCTTTTTCTTAGTTTATTATTATTTTTAATAGGTAATTCACGTCGTGTAAATATTTTTTTAAAATGTAAGTAGATATTTAGTTGAAATTCTCCTTCCTCCTTGTCTTCTTAGTCCTCAACCTTTCCCCTCATTGGTAAGCCTTATTAGTTATTGCTTATGGAACATTTCAGGGCTGCAGCAACGATGCTAGCAGGCAAGCAAGCCTGGCTTCATAGGAGCGTGGAACATACTACTTGGTTTAATACTGTCACTTGGAATTATCTGAGATAGGGTCTGGCTATGTAGCCCAGGCTGACCTGAAACTAACTATGTAGCCTAGGCTGGCTTCAAACTTGTGTTCTTCCTGCCTTAGCTTCCCAAATACTGGGATTGCAGGCCTGTGCCACCAATGTCTGGCTGCTAAAATTCTTAATAATTTTTTTTTTTTTGAGACACGGTTTCAATATGTAGCCCTGACTGGCCTGGAACTTGCTATGCAGACCAGGTGAACTCACAGAGATCTACCGGCCTCCTCCTCCTGTGTGCTTGGATTAAAGATGTGTGCCACCACACCTGACTTAAAATTTTTAATAATTTTTGAACTCCACAGTTTTTCTTTGTCGTAGACTCTGAGAATCATATGATTTATTCTTTTCTTGGCTATTTTGCTTAAGCATGTGTCTCAAAAAAAAACTTTTCATGTCATGTTTCTGCATAAAGGGTCTTTCTCATAATTTTTACAGCTACCCAGCTGTCCATTCTTGAGAAAGCAAAAAACACCTCTGTTGATGGCCAGGTTAGGAATTCATTAGAAATTCCTGTCCCAGTTTTCCAGCTCTCTGATACTTCCAAACTTGGGAGAAAGAAAACAGAGAGAAATACCAGTGGAGCCTCCATCACCCGCTCAGCTTTAGATGCCTTAGAAGCTGTCTTGGTCCTTTACCAGCTGGTCGTGACCCTACAGCCCAGTGCTCTTTCCCCACTGTGCCACATCGTTGTACCTTCTGCCCTCATTACTGAGATGCCGGCAAGGTGTCATCTGCTCTGTCAGTCATAGCCAACCACTTCTTGACTGCCTCACTTTGGAGGAAAAGACAAGGCATGTCCTGCATGCTTTGGGCTGCAGGACATGATAGCTGCCAGAGACCCATTTTAAAAACTCCTCCTCCATTCCTTGTTCATTCCTACAAATCATCATTTCTGGATAAATCTATGGTCATGGCTGAACAATTTGGCTGCTTTTGAGAAGATAATGGGGTCCTCCCTCCTGAGGAATCTCTGGACTGTTAGAAGGTACCAGAGTAACAGTCTGAAACCTGCAGCTCATTTTGAAGCAGCTAGCAGCCCTGGCTCTATTACAGACACGCATCCCCAAGTCTCTCTTGATGTGACATAGGATGATCACTCAGGAAACAGTCCTGTGTACTGGGAGCTGTGCAGTACCGTGGTGCTCTGAGCAGCATTCCCCTGGGAAGGATAGAACACAGAGCCCAAATTCTCTGAGAGGTGAGTGCTGCAGGCCTCAGGATGGATACATTCCGTGGCTGTTGCTTTTCTCTGCTTGGGTCTGAGTGCATATGTGCAGAATCTTTGCTCAGTTTTACATTGTAAGTGACAAAGTTGAAGGCAGCCCTCCTTCTGAGTTCAGTGAATTGTAGGTAGCTGGAACAGACATTAACTATCAGACCTGGCCATCCAACAGCTGGACTGGGAATGCAGGGCATTTGTGCAAAACACACACTCATGAACAGTGGAGCGAATGAAGAGAAGATCAGCAACCTTGTTATGTTAACGCCTCTGTTCTTTAGCAAGAGAAACCACAAACCACCCAATGGCTTAGGTTTCCTTGATTCAATCAAGCCATGCCCTTGGCACCTGAAAGGAAGATTAACTAGATGCTAAAAATGCACTTTTGGAGGCCAATTCCACAGCCAGGGAAAGCTTCCAGGTACCAGGGGACTCCACTGGGAGAAAACAGGCTACAATTCCAATTAAACACCATATTGAGTACTTTGGTCTCAGTACACTCTATTTGTTTAGTTTATAAGAATATTTGATAAGAGAAGTGCTAGGGTGGCAAAAAAATTAATTAAAATAAGAAAGAACGATCTTAGGAGAGAAAAGGATGGGGGAGGGGACAGTTAAGAATCTGTAGTTTCTCCCTACACCTGGCAGCAATTAATTAATCGCTAATCCCTTCATTATTTGCAATTTAAGAATCTCTGTACTCTGGACACACATAGACACACACAGACACATACAGACACATACATATCAATCAAACAAACAAGCTCAAGGTTACTATGTTTGTTTGTTTTTTTTGTCGTTGTTGTTGTGTTTTGTCTTTTTGAGACAAGGTCTCTTTGTAGCCCGAGCTGTCCTGGAACTCACTATGTAGACCAGGCTGGCCTTGAACTCACAAAGATCCGCCTGCCTCTGCCTCCCAAGTGCTGGGATTAAAAGTGTGCGCGACCATACTAACAACCTTGGGGTATGGCTGATCTTTGCTGAAGGAGTTCTTGGGGCTTTGGGGATTGGAGAAATCTCTTATCAAAATGCAGAGCACCGGAGTTCTGTTCTCACACTTCACCATGTGCTCCACCCCACCCAGCTCTGGTCCAGTGGATGAAGACAAGGCCAGAAAATCCACAGCTATTTCTGTGGGATGGTCTCTCTCTCTCT
>NW_008349068.1:3127257-3141998 GCF_000622305.1 Nannospalax galili | reverse complement strand
TCTCTCTCTCTATATATATATATATATATATATATATATATATATATATATATATATTTCGGTTGTGTTGAAATAGAACTCGAAAACTAATTTCAACCTAACCTGTGTAATTACTGCTGGAAAATGCTGAGCCTCCCTTAGGTTGACAATAGATGGACAGAATTCTACCAGTCTTCCCCTTCTCTTAGGTGGAGGCCAAGCATGTTGTCTGTCCACACAGCTGTGTGTCTGTTTTTCTCTTACCTGCTTGCTCTTCTTGTCATTGGCAGCTGAGAATCTCTACCTAAAGTGATTTATGAGTGTGTTGTGTGGGGCTTGGCCTGACACTGATGGAGTCCCTTATCTTCCTTCCATGTCCTCCCTGATGACAGGCACCCCTTAAGTATCAATCAGAGCATCGGTTCTCCGTTCCTGGGTGAGCCAGGGGCTGTCATGAATGCATTCTGACTGTCATCTTCATCTCAGCTGCTACCTGCCCTGCACAGCTTAACCTGGTCTTTCCAAGGCATGCAGGGAGGAGGAGGTGTGCATGGGAGATAGGCTCATACCCTGCCCCCAAGCATACCTGCAATGACTTGTGGTGGGGGAGGCAGCAGAGATTCTGTGTGCTTTTGTCAAATTTGGGGACTATGGTTTCTGAAAGCATGTCCTTGAGTGAGGTGCCCAATCTCTCAGTTCCTGTCAGGAAGTTGACAGCCCACCTGGCAATCTCCCTGCCCCCCTTCCCCAGCTCTGTTCCCATAAACATCAATGTGTTGTCCTCTTATCGAGTGCTGTGGTCACAAAGAAGTCTGTGGAGAAGACTAGTGAAGGACACATAGCTGAGGAGCGACATCAAGATGCCAGATGAACACAGAAATGGGGGGCTACGGTACCCCTCCAGAAGGCTCCTTGAGAGATAGAAACAGGGGGGCCCAGGAGAATGGAACAGAACTTCTGTCTAAGCCTGGCTTTTGAATTGGCCCCAAATGCAGTGACATTTTCTTTTTTGGCTGCTTTGTAAAAGGGAAGAGAGGAGAAAATGTAGACTGTGACATTAAAGATGGATGGGGCTTAGACAAATTGAACAGCTTTGAAGGCTTCCCCAGCACTGAGCAGGCGGAGGGCAGGTCTCTAAGGTGCGCTTCTGGGAGATGCAGGCTCTCTTCTTCCTAAGCCTCCGAAAGCTGCATGATGAAATGGCAGCTTTCAGCCCGGCCGGCTACCAGGGAGGTTTAATATTTAACTTCGTGATGGTTGGCAAGTGTTTGGGGCTTGACTCATCTGCTTTGGATTGACATTTGCCACAGCAGTTCTTGGAGGTGAGAGGTTAAGCCCAGAGGTGGGGCCATGTTCTGGACTTTTGGGTCTACTTGGGAGGGCATCTGTGTAGTGCCCAATCCTAGACAGAACCTTTGTGTCATGGGCCTGACTATGCGTCTGACTTTAAAGCAGTCTCCTCTGGTTGGCCCCTCTGTGTGAAAGGCAACCTGAAGGTGTACAAAGATCATTAAAGAGGAACTGTGGACCCATTCATCTCCGGTGTGTGCCTTTTGGTGAATATGCCATTTGTGGCCCCTGATTCTTTAATATGGAGAATTGTAAGTGGAGAAGGGACATTAGAAAGAATGACCACACAAAGACACTTTAAGTGGCTCTGAGCGGCAAGGACCTGAGGACCCTTGATCCCTCCAGCCATCCCCAAATTAAGACTATCATTCCATCACCTCAGAACTTGGTATAGAATAGAGCCAAGCCTAGTGTGTCTTCCTCATCTTTAATATTCTGCTGTCTCCAGCCCAGTTTTCATGCTGCACCTGCAGGGATATTCCTCCATATAAGGAAAGATCACAACCCCTGCATGCCCACAGGAATGAAGTTCATCTCCAGGGAGGTAGGTTCAACCCAGACAGGAAGCAAGTCACACAAACAGCCTTTCTGTTGGAAGCCTATGTGTAGGTGTCTGACTTTAGTGGTCATAGCTGATGTCAGCCAGCAGAAAGAATCCCACAGCATACAGGACGAATTGGTTTTGATTAGTGTTGACTGCCAGTGACACCCCCTTTTTGATTAGTATATCTGAATTAACTTCTCCTGACTTTGGACTCTGATCCCACCATGCAACACAAATTGAAATAGTGGGGTGGCAAGTGGTGGCAGGGGGGCTGCATTGGGGAGGGGAACTGCCAGGACCTTCCATCTTGCTAATGCAACACTCCTTATGTGATGGAAGCTGAAAGCTCCCACATAATGAATTTTTCCTCTGGCAATCATTCACCAGTGCATTGTGACCTGTGTGTTTTTGCTGTGCTACACATTTCCAGACTTTCACAATGACTTGTCAGCACCTAAGAAAAATGAACTGGACACAACCCATCTCTTCTCGAGATGCCCTCCGCAGCTGCCTCTTCTCTCAGTTGAAAGAAGGAGTAGGTGGGACCACCTGGAATGGCAGCCATAGATGCCTCCGGGGGCTGTGATGAGACTCCAGACCCATCTTGCAGGAAGATTAGCACATGCATGCCGAGTCTATGGCACTCTTGCTATGCTAAGCCCCAGTGTTAGGTCCAAATGGCTCCACGGTGGCCTTTGCCTTCTGCACCTGTTGTTTCCTGCAGCACTATGAGCTGTGTAGGCGGCTTCTTTCTTCAGGGAAGCATGGGTGCAAATGGTGGTGCAATTAGGCATCTGGACACCCCATGGGTTCCTACCAACTCTGGGGTGAGGAACCACTGATGGCAGGGGACAAGGCTATTGTCTGAGTCACATGTGCGAGTGTCACCATCTGCAACTGTAATTCTAGCCACGTGGTCAATTGTAAAAAAGGGTTTATAAACAGCTTTTATTGCATTTGTGGATCATGATGATTAAACAACAGATGGGAAACCCAACGAAGATTTCTAATCTCTACCTCTTCACTGAGGGAGTGAGTGAGGGTTGAGAGAGTCACTTGGTGGCCTCTGCCTGTGTGTTGAGTCTATAATTACGGTGGGCACTTCTTTCCCCATTTTCTGTCACCGTTTTGTACACTCGTTCTTATCAGACCACAAGCACTATTTTTTTTGTTTAGAAAAGATGGCCCTTGAATTCTACAACAGTCCATGGTAAAGAGAAAGCACCGTATCCAAGATTACCAGATAAAATACAGCATATCCAGTTAAATCTGAATTTCAGGTAAATAGGGAACAAGTTTAAAAATAGCCCAAGTGTTACATGGGACATCTTCTATAGGCAAGATACTCTGGAAAAAAAATGTGCTAGGTCTCTATGTTAATTGCCATGTACTGTAAGAAGAAGCTTCTCTGGTGAGAGGTGAGAAATGCACTAATCTGTGGATCTAGGTGGGCCAATGTGAAAAGAATAAGAGACTGCAAAGTGTTCAGCCCTAAATGGACACCATATCACACCCTCTCCCCCCAAGGCTCATGGATCACCATGGAAGAGAGGGCAGAAAGATCAAAGAGCCAGAGGTGTTGGGCGAATATAAGGAAACTGTGTTTTCCATACACAGCAGGGCAGTTGCCCATATGAGCTCACAGTGCTTGTGACAGCATGCACAGGATCTTTTCAAGCTCAAGTCAGACAAAAACCCAGCATGGATAGGGGAGGTGAGCAAGAAGCTCCAGCCCTAGCTAAGGAATTATTGGCAATTGATAGTGACTGGGAGAGGGGGAGTCTTTAAGGGCATAGGAGCCAGGTAGGTTGGCCAGGCTCTAGGGGATGGACTCACATCAAAGAGCATTTGGAGAGTACGAATCAAACTTGATAGTCTTTTTAAAAAAAACAAAAATAAAAGAGGACATGAAGTTGAGGGAGCAGTGAGGTAGGAATGGAGCTGAGGGAGAGGCTTGAAATTGATCAAAATACATTGTACCAAATTCTCAAGAAGTCAATAAGAATATTTTTAAAAAAGAAGAAAAAAATGTGATGGGCTGGAGAAATGGCTCATCAGGTAAAAGTGTTTGCTCTACAAGCCTGAACACCTGAGTCTGATCCCTGGAATTCATGAAAATTGTCTCTGATTTCCATATGCACACCATCACATATTCTTTCTCTCTCTCTCTCTCTCTCTTGCCTTCCACACTCACAGAGAGACACATGCACAGGTACACATGCACACATATGCAAATACACTCACACACAGATGTGTACATATGCAGGTACACACACACACACACACACACACACACGCACACACACAGGCACACACATACACATATGGTAACAATAAAAATTTGGTAAAATCTACATAATGGAATATTTATTACATGGTTTAAACCATTGGAGGCATGTAATTCCATGGTACTAAGTACCTTCACAGTGCTATGCAACCACTATCCATTTCCAGAGCTTTCTAATTATAGCACACTTTATACTTTTTAACAGTAACTTCTGATTCTTCTTTCCTTCCAGCCTCTAGCCCACTTTCTGTCTCTATAAATTTGCCTGTTTTACATACCTTATATAGGTAGACTCACACATATTCGTTCTTTTGTGCCTGGCTTATCTCACCATAATATTTTCAAAATCCATCTTCGCACATTACAAGTGCATCAGAACATCATTCTTTTAAAGGCTGAATAATATTCCATTGTATATAATAGATATTTTTGTTTATTCTTCAATCTGTTTATGAGAATTCATGTGTTTCTACTTCTTGACCATGGAGGATGATGATTCTCTGAAACAGGTGTCCAGGTACCTGCTTGAGTCTGGACTTTCAACTCTTTGGGGGTATAATACCTAGCAGCGAAACTGGGATCACATGATAATTCAATTTGAACATCTTGAGGAGGGGCTATACTGTTTCCCTGGTGGTTTCATGGGACATTTTTTTTCCAATGTATATTTTTTATTGAATTTTTGTGTATGTCATACATTTTAATTATATTTAGACTGCCCCTATCTGCACCCCACCCCCACAGGATTTCATGCATTCTATCTTATATGTTAAGGGCTGGAGTCAAGTTTGTGTCTCTCCATGTGAATTCATCCATTGGAGCCTGTTCAGCCTATTTAACATCACTCCCTTAAAGATCAACTGTCCCTCACACAGCAGTGATCAGCCAATAGTTCCTTGTCTAGGTTTGGGACCTCCTGCCCATTTCCTCAGTTCTGTGCTGGGTTTTTGTCTGACTGAGTTTGATGGGTCTTGTGCACACTGTCACCATCGCTGTAAGTTCATATGAACAAGTTTCCAGGAGCCTATAAGATTGTTTGCTTATGCTCGTATACCACCTCTGGTTCTTTCAATCTTCCTGCCCCCTCTTCAGCAATGGTCCCTGAGCCCTGGGTGGGTGAGGTTTGATACAGGAGTCCTGTCCAGGGACATACACTCTGCAGTCTCTTATTCTCTACGCTTTGTTCAGTTGTAGCCTTCTGTGTTCATTGATAGGGCATTTTAAAAATTGGTTAAATCTGGCAACTCTCCAACTGCTTCAAGAGTTTTAATCTGAATATTATATTTAACTTAAATTATCATATTTAAATAGAAACCAGTTGTATCTATCTCCTTGTTGGAACTTGTGGACATAGTTTCTATGGCCATTCTCAGAAGGTTATCTATAGCATCTGTAGAGCTTTATGTTCACTGGTTTGTACAGTACAAATACTCCCAGAAGTTGGAGCTCAAATTTACTCAGCCCAAAGGTCCCGTTTATAGATGAAAAAGCCAAGATATGCCGTGGCCTCCTAAGGCCACACAATTAGATTCAGAACTGAATCTTGAACCTGCTTCTCAAGATCCCAACAACAGTGTTCTCCTACCTCCTTAGCGGGTCTAGGTGGAAGTGGAGGCCCGGAATTTCAAAACCTTATGGAATGTTCTTCTTAAACATAGTTGGCTCAAAAGAGAAAGGAATTCTCAAGGGGAAGTAGGATGAGGAGGGCATGAGAACTGTCAGGTGACAGAGCTAAGGCTTGGCCACCTTCGCAGGGAGCCAGCAGACAGGAGTGGGCAAGGAAAGGCTGTACTTCGGTCCAAGGCAGAAGCAGGCAGGGCCTTCTTGGTGAGATTTATTAGTGGAGCTGGGGTCCAAAGTGTTGCAACCTTGCTCTGCAGACTGAGGACTGGCCCTGAGGACTGCCAGGGCTGTGGAGGCCTTAGGTTGTACCTCACAGACAGAACTCCATTTCCAGGGAAGACTGAGCCTCATAGTGGAGGGCAGTCCATGCCCGACCTTGGCTGCCCTAAGGCTTTAGTATAGTGAGGAGCTTGGTGAAGGACTTCTAAGCAGGTACCCCAGTTTCTCACACTTCTGATGCCTGACCCCAAGGCCTTAGTTCTCCACTGACTGAGGCCTTCCTGCAGAGGCCTGGGCTTCCCTGTGTGCATGGGGCCACGCAGGGTCTGAGTCAGGGCTTGCCTGGTCTGGCCCTGCCTTGTTGGGTTCACTATTAAAAGCTGACTGTTCTATACTAATATCCCCGGGCACTAGAGGAAGGGGTGAAGCATGGCTCCAGCCCACGTTTCCTTAACAAAGGTGCCACCCCTTTATTGGTATAGCCCTTGTAAACCTGTGGGGACAGGAAGAATGTTCTTCCATCTGTGTACGTGCACACGCATATGTTTATGCACATACATAATTTCCAGGTTCTTTTCTGGCAGGGAATAGAGAGGAAGCAGGTGTCCTTCTCAGGATAAGCTGCTGAAGCAATTTGGATCATGGCTCCCTTAGAGGTCTCTTGCTGGGGTCTCCAGGGAGGACTTGGAAGGAATATCCTTCCACTGGGAGCCTTCTCTCAGGGTCATGGAATAAGCCCAGGAATGAGGAGAACTGAGGTGGGGTGGAGCTGGGAGGGGAAGCTCAGGAATGAGCAGTGGGAATTCTGGGGCAAGCCCTACCTTCGCTCTCAGACTTGGGTGGTCATTTGCCTTTTAGGATCCTGCTCAATTAGTTGTTGATGAGAATGGACCTTGAAGTCATTGTGACATTTGTGGAGGACAGCAGGGTAGGTCTGAAGGCACATAGCAAGTAGTACCCTACCTCACACTCTATCCCCCAAGGGACATTTTCCCCAGGAGTTCTGCCTAGCTCAGTCTGGGATTATAGCCTGAAGCCTGTGAGAACTGAAATAGAGTCTGGTCACTGCTTCTAGGGCCCCTCCTATGCCCCATCCCCACCAACAATGTGGTAGGGCAGAGGCTGCCTCAGCATCCAGATGGGTCCTGTTCCCTGAAGCATAGTCCTGTTCCAACTGCATTTCACTGGCCTCCCTCCTCTGAGGATCTTGTAAACATTTCCAGAAGGATACAGATAAGAAAAAAAAATCCTATGTAAACACTAGATGACTAGGGACCAGGAGATGTTATTAGTTTATTAAGACTTTAAAAATACCCAAAAGCTCAACTAAAGGCAGGAAGAAATGTGCTTTCATTTTAACCTCTGTTCTTATTTCCAGGGTCAGTAACATGATAGAACCCATATCTCAGGAGGCTTGTGAATCCATGAAGATCAGAGGAGGGGCCAAGAGGGAAGTTGCAGATTTGACTGTGGTGACCTTCCTGGCCTGGGAAAAGTGGGTGACTGGCTGCTATTCTATAGATGAAGGGAAGCCACAGACCCATGCAGATTTGAGAATGACTCCCTGCCATGACCTTTAGGCACTTTGTGAACTTCTTCCTCTGTGATCATACTCTTATTGAATGCCTTGTGTCCTGGGAAGCACGAACTTCTTTCTAGCACGATCTGCAAAGCTTTTTCTAGGGCATTTTTTGTAGCTCACTCCTGTTCCTTCAGGAGTTAGCTTAAACAGCGTGGTCCTGGAGAGGCCTTCTGTGATGACTTATTTAAAGGGAGTGATCCTTGTGATTTCTATTAGAGCTATTTGTTAATTTCCATTGCTGCATTTAGCATAACCAGTCCGGATTCTGCACGTTTGGCTGTTTTCTGTTTTCCCACTGGAGTGTAAAGCCAGGAAGTACTCAAAACATTTCTCAAATAAAATGATTGGGCCAAATTTCCTTTTGGCGGTAAATAAAGCTTCAGGATGGGGCAGATTCAGCTTTGGTTTGTAGCTTCCTCAGGGAGGGGCCTCAGTAAAGTGCTAGTTGGCCTTTCCTTGGTGGACCCGCCTCTATGGGAACTTAACAGTACTACCTTCAAGTACATCTGGCTTCCTTTTGCCTTCACTGGCCAAAGCTTGTTTTGAATCCAATAACCAAAAGCATCAAGTCCTGAATCACTTTGTGAGGCCAGGTGTTGCTCACAAAGTGTTGTGTATAGATCCCAGATACCAAAGAAATGTAGCAGCTGCCCTACAACAGATAATCTAACAGTTGACTGGAGAACCCCTAGAACAACGGGGACCATATTTCCACTAGCCTAAAGTGGACCATCCTAACCTCAGAAGGCATAGCTTGCTTATTAGTCAGATGCTGGCCCCTTTATTGTTGCTGTGAGCTGTGGGTCCAAGGAGTATCCCTGAGGGTTCCCTGTAGTAAAGTGTCCATTGTTTAAAGAGGATGGAATGAAGGGACTAAAGGCCTATGGGCCAGATAAAGGTTTAGAAAACATGATGCTAGTGTGGATATACAGGATGACTTCTTTGAGATGGCCACTACTGGATGTTGAGGAATCATAGGTAAGCAGTAAATGTGACTGTTTTGTAACCAGTTTGGGCAAGAAGCCACTTTTGTGTGATTCTGTATAAACGTCCTTGGGATTGGGGCTGGAGAGATGGCTCAGTGGTTACAAACACTGGCTGTTCTTGCAGAATACCCAGGTTTGAATTTCAGCACCCACAAGGCAGCTAACAACTGTCCGTAACTCCAGTCCCAGAGGATCTGACAGCCTCTTCTGTCCTCCATGGGCATTACACAACACAGGTGCACTTACCTCCATGCAGGTAATACACAAATACATATAAAATAAAAATAATAAATAAAAAATTTTAAAAAGTTTAAAAAATGTCCTTGGGATCAAGGGTGTGTACTCTCACCCAGAGTGAATAAAGTGTGTTGCATCTGCCCTCTGCTCTGTGCATCTTCTTTGATATCCTGGCCCTTTTTGACCCTCTATCCCTGGCTCCAGAACTTGGCTTTGTCACCAGGATAATGGTTGTTTCCTCTAGACCAGTGGTTCTGAACATTGAAAGAGTGTCAGAATTCCCTGGTGGACTTTTTGAAACACAGAGCCCTAGGTCCTATCACAGAGCTTCTGATTCAGTAGATCTGGGATGGAGCCAAAAATATGCATCTCTAGCAGGTTCCTAAATGATGCCAATGATGTTGATCCAGAGCCATGCTTAGAGATGCTCTCACAGGCCTTGGAGTCACCAGAGAGGTTGAGAACCAAGAGTCTAAGCAGAAAGGAAATAGTAGGTCCTGGGGAGGAGGAGGAGTAGAGATCTCAGCCTCTGAAGTCTACCAGGCAAGACTTTTAGTTAAAGTAATCTACCAGGCTAGATGACCCATAGTTGACTTCATAATATCTTCATTTAACACAATGCCAACCATCCGCATGTTGTCCCAAGAGAGTGACCAATCATCTTAGTTTGTCCAGAACTGAGGTGTGTATTCTCTCCAAATTCATATGTTGAGATGTTAACTTCCACTGTGATGGTTTTAGAAGGTAGAGGGTCTTTGACTGATGATTAGGTTAGGATTAGGTTGCAAGGATAGGGTTAATGCTTTTATAGGAAGGAAAAGACAGATTCACTGAGGAAAAGCTGAATAGCACACAGACAGGAGATAGTTATCTACAAACTAGGAAGAGAGCTCTCAGCAGACACTGAATCATTGGTTCATTGGTTTTGAACTTTGTAGCTTCCAGAACTGTGAGTAGTAAATGTTTAAGTTGCCCAGTTTATGGTATCCTGTCATTGTAGTCCCAAGATGACTAACATGAGGTGTTTCCCAGGACACAAAACCTTCAGTGCTAAAATTCAGAAAAGTCTCCAGCACACTAGGATGATTTGGTTACCTAAGTCCCAGGTCTCTTTGTCTCCAATAAAGACAATCAGGAAAAATAGTTCTGGTATAATGTTTATTTAAATAGTAATCTTAAAAAGGCTTTATACAAATCATATAAACACAGTTTGACATTGTTTATTTTTTACATTGAAGAATCACAGTAAAAGCTCTCAAGTTCCCGTGATCTGGCTCAGCCAGCAAATGGTCGAATACCTTTAACTGCAAACCCTGGAAAAGCTTAACTTTCCCCCTTGTTTTCTTGTCATTCATGCTCATTCCTTTGACCCTCATCCCTGTCAACTCCCCATCCCCACCAAAGAGAGAAAGAACCCTGTGGCCCTGTGGACCGCCAAGTCCGGGAGAGCATGGAGGTAATGTGTCATTCAGTACAAGGCAAAAAGGAGATCAATACTGTGAGTTGGATTTCCCAAAGGGAACAATTCAAGGAGATGGGCCAGCTAGCCTACCTGCAAATAAAGATAACAAATGCACCAAGGTGTCCCCTGGCCAAGTTAGAATCAGACCCAGCTGTCTTTGCTTTTTACACAGACCAGCCTCCAGCCTTGGTGAGGTATCTACATGTAGCTCTGGGGACCCTGCCTCGGTTTAGCCCTCAGGGCCCACTCAGGGCCTCGAATAAGCCAAAGTGAAATGGATGTAGAACTTGTAGAGCAATGCAGGTTGAGTTGTACATAACTTAGAATTGCAGACCTTCGACAGGGCTGGTCTTTGGGGTTATAGTAAAATGGTCCACTGGGCATGAGAGGGTCAGAGCCCTCAGAGTGGGCCTTTGAACATCTCTCCTCCCTAGGACTTTCTGAACGCTGAGCTGCATGGGAGGGTGAAGAGGAGGGTGAGCTAATTACAAACTTGCTTCTACTGCATGCCCAGCTCAGAGGGTGCCTAGCGCTAAGCCCCCAGGGCTTGACAGCTTTACTTTTCACCTCTACCACTGTGCCAACGAGTGCCAAGATCAGCAGTAACACTCGGGCTCTAGGTCAAAGTCACAACACCACCACTGAGTCCCACATGACCACTCACATACACAGTAGATACAGAGAACTCAAAGGCGCGCGCAAAGACACACACATGTGAATAAATAGCTGTCGGTATGACCGTTCCCTCTCTGCATACAAAACACTGTGACATTACCATCTGAACTAGCATTTTCATAAGTTAACATTTAAAGGAACCAGTCAGTCCCATTCACCCTACCCCTTTTACCTGGGTATGAGACAAATGAAATTGTGGGTGACCATAGCAGCAAAAACCGTCAGACAGTTTACCATTGATAGGCAACAGGCTGGGCATACTGGTTAGTTCTGAAATGTATTTCTAGCACATAGGCAATCTTTAGGCATTAACAACAAAGTCAAGATTTGGATCTTGACGCAGACAATCTTATCCTTCACACAGTTTCTTTCTGTTCCTGATGCCTCCCTTTCTAGAGTCATCTAGGGCTCTGATCCCTAGGTAGTAGAACTCATTCCACTGGCAGGGTGGTTGATTGGTAGGGAGCTGGGAATTAGGGAAAGGGGGATGCCTTAATTTGTAAGATACTCATGATTCCTACATAGAGGGAAAATACACCTTCATTTTTTTTCAAGGCACTTAATAAAAAACACATAAACGTGTGTGTGTGTGTGTGTGAATAACGATTCGTCTTTCTGGGGTTGAAGCAGTATGGTGAGCTGCTTGGGCCACAGTCCTTGCAGTCTTGTGGATAGAAAGAACTCAGATGGATCCTTGCTCTTGCTCACTGCAAGCCTGTCATTCCCAAAGAAGTCAATGCTACTAACTAATCAGGGAGACTAATTCGTCAACATGTTTCTGTTCACACTGCTTGGCTTTTGCCAATGCATCATCACAGAGGCCGGGCCATTCTTCCTTCTCTGTTCTTTCCACCTAGCAGTCAGAAGGAAATATACCAAGAGCCTGGCTTTTCCCATCCTGCCTCTGAGAATATTAAATATGCTATTTCCTGGCACTTAGAGACCTGCAAAGTAGCGTGTGTGTGTGTGTATGTGTGTGTGTGTGTGTGTGTGTGTGTATGTGTACTGTGCGCGCATATGCGAACATATGTATATGTTATAGAAGAACAAATTGGAGGGAAAAGAAAAGGCAAAGCCACCAGTAGAGGCACCACAAGGGATCAAGGGATGTCCCATCGCCACAAATTCTGGGTGTAGATTAACGAATGGCTCCCAGTCAGCAAAGCGCTTTAAGGCTTGTCCACTCTAACTCTGGAGGTGTCTATGGATTCTGGTATGCAAAGTTTCCATTCTGGTTTGTTTTAAATTGTATATAAGAAAGAGTTGTTCAAGCTGACCTTAAAATGGCAATCTTCCCCTGGATAAAAAAAAAGTTAAAGGCAATAACATTCTACTTTAATACTCTAGGGCTGGAAACGGCGGCTCCTGGGGTTTGGCGGGCAGAAGCCGAACACACCACAGCAAGTCCCTTGAGTTGTGAGACCATCCGAGGATGGGATAAGCTGAGTGGCTGTTTTTTAAGTTTTGTTTCTAAAGACGGAAAGGCTGAAAAGACCCTTTGCTTTTCAAGTGTTGATTAGAAAGAGAAGGTGGAGGGTAATGACCATCTCTACTTCTCTACTGGAGAAGTCATTTTCTTCTGCCTCTTTGAGTTGCTCACAGACCAAAGAAATAAAAACACAATAACACCAATAATAGTCATAACAAATTCACAAATGAAATAGAACTGTGACTCCAAAGAGATGAGCTCCTGTCTTTGTCCCAGCAGAGAGCATGGCCTGGTTCCTGCAATAACTTGACCACTGCAGTCCTGTGTGAACAAAAATCCCCCTCGCAGGTGCATCTCCCTTTCTCCCTAGACTGGCCTGTCTGTCCTGTCCATACCTTCAGTATTCTGGATCTGTTTGATCGAGATTATGGCATTCAGTTTCCAAAGGAAAAAAATGTAATCTTTATCAGCCCCTCTCACTGGAATGAAATGTCAGAAATGATTCGGGTGCAATCTGTCACGCCTCCGAGCAGCACTTCTGGTGGTTCATTTTGACCTTGTGCTTGAGGCCATCGTAGAGCTCAAAGTTGTAGTTCTCCAGTGTGGTGCAGCTGCGGGAACTCAGGCCTGAATAGGAGCAGGTGCAGTAGAGGAGGAGCCCCGCACAGGTGGCGCCCAGCAGGACGCCCAGTGAGCTCATGGCAATGATGGTGATGAGGATGGGATCCAGTGTGTACAGCCAGCTCTTTTCTTTGCCAGATGAGGGCCCACCAGCTCCTGAGGTAGGGGAAGAAGAGTTGCTCCAGTCTCCCTCGTACTCATCTATGACACAAAACATATGAGATGGCAGGCATGGTGACATAACTGAGCCTTCCCATTTCAGGACATAACAGTAAATAACAGGCACTTGTGAACCTTCCCTTGTCCTAGTGTGTCATTTGAGGCAGGTGATTTAACGTCTCTCTGACTCCATTCCTTCATCTGTAAAAATGGGGATAGTAATAAAATGGACCTCACTGAGTAGTTAGGAGGATTAAATGAACTAATATTTGTCAAGTGCTTAGTGCTTGGCACATAGTAAGTCCAGTTATATATAAAGAGAGATTTAGAAAGGGTCTCATGTATCATGTATATATAGATATATATACATATATACATGTATCATGTATCATGTATACATATACATGTATCATGCACATACATACATGCATCATGTATACATATACATGTATCATGCATATACACACATGTATCATGTATATATGTATCACGCATATACATGTATCATGTATACACATACATGTATCACGTATATACGTGTATCATGTATATGCACATATCACGTATATATATACATGTACCACATATATATACATGCATCATGTATATATACATGTATCACATATATATACATGTATCATGTATATATATACGTGTATCATGTATGTGTGTATATATATATATATATATATATATATATATATATACGTGTATCATGTATATGTAAAGAGAGATTTAGAAAGGGTCTCATGCCTGGACTCAAACTTGCTTCTAGCTCATGAATGGTGGGATTACAGGAGTACGCTACCACATCTAGTTTTATGAAGTCCTGAGGAATCAAACCCAGGGCTTTGTGCATGCTAGCCAAGCATTGTACCAACTGAGTTACATCCTTAGACCCTAAATATTTGATCTTAAGGACTGGTGGTACAGTTGTGTGGTAGAGTCCTTGCCTAAGATCATGAGGTCCTAAATTCAGTTCCTAGTACCACTAAATAAACAGATAGATATTTGATATTTAAGTAATCTGACCTCTATCATATATGTTCAGTTTAGAGAGAGAGAGAGAGAGAGAGAGAGAGAGAGAGAGAGAGAGAGAGAGAGAGGAGGATCAAACCCAAGGCCTCATACATTCTAGGCAGACATACTACTACTGAGATATATCTCCAGCTCTCAGATTTTAAAGAAAAGCTTCAGAGTACATTTGTAGTCCACAGGAAGGACATGTCTTCCTGGCATCCTTACTTTGCCTCCTCATTCTTCACTGTCAACGGCTTCAAGTTAAAACAAAGGGCAGGCTAAGGCTATTTTAATATCATGAGTTTCTCTACTTAGGATTCCTGACCATATAAGCAGCAGATTTTTTTCTAACCACTAGACCTCTGTTGACATGCATACTTTACTCTGTTATGGGTTAAATTGTCCTCTACTATTATTCATGCTGAAGTTTAAACCCTCAGTACCTTACTCTTCCTGGGAGGCAGGGTCTTTACAGAGGTAACAAGAAGAAACCATTAGGCTGGGCCTTAATTCAACCTGACTGGTGTTCTTACAGAAAGGGAAAATATAAACACGGAAGTGGCCATGC
>NW_008349068.1:3072456-3127167 GCF_000622305.1 Nannospalax galili | reverse complement strand
GAGAGAGAGAGAGAGAGAGAGAGAGAGAGAGACTCACAGCCTTCAGAAAGAACCAGGTTTGTCCATATCATGACCTTGGACCAGCCTCCAAAGCAGTGAGAAAATAAATTTCTGTTCGTGAAGCAACCCAGCTTGTGGTCTAGGTATGGCCATCTTAGAAAAAGCGTATCTTTACATTTCTAGTGTAGGACAAGGCATGACTGCAGGACCCATTTCCTCAGGATCTCCTAAGAACTCCACGAGGAAGGCAGGGCGATATTACATGTTTTTTTGTAGAGGTTTAAAGAACCCAAGTGATCAGGCAACTAATTCCAGGCAGAATCAGCAAGCAGTTAACACCGGCCTAGGAGTCGGCTTTCTGCATCTTCCTCCCTCACACTTTGCACTTCTCAGTGTTTCTGCCACTTGATCTATTGCAGACTCCCGGTGTGGGTCAGTTGTGCACTTTTGCCCATAAAAGGAGAGTTGGACTGGGTTTTGCAGAGAGCTCCTGCGGCCCGCTAACAAGGTGCTGTTTGGGTTTGTCACTCTAGTTTCTATAACTACAGTTGAAGTTTTTGATTAAGGTCAGGTTAAAAGCAACTGCTCTATAAACTGTTCTTCTTAAATGCATCAATCTTGGTCTGAAGTTGTTCTTTGAGTGGAATCTTGCTGTTGGGTCTTCTAGAGATCAGGTCTGACACTCACAGAAGTCCAGGGAGACCTTTTTTTTATGTGTTTGCTCAGCCGCCCTCCAGCTAGGACTCTCCAATTAGCCTCCGGGAGTATGTGCATTAGAAGTGCAGAAATAGAGTTTGAAAAAAATGTAACTATACAAGATGGGTTGTGTGAATAAAACCCCCAAATCTTCAATGAACAGGATCTGGAGTCTTAGTATGAGAAAGCTTTCCTGCAATCAGGGGAACCAGATCCCCAGTTCAGCCCAAGAGCATTCATATTCAGGTCATTCACTCAGGCCCTTTTGGGGAAGAGGTCACGGGGGCCAAGCAGTGATCGGCAGAGAGGAGCTCACCTTTCACTTCCAAAGAGTTTATCCAGATTTGAAGTCCATCAACAGAGAAAGTTGCCTGAAATGGGGGGCCTGTTTCAGATTAGGCTGAGGGAACTCAATAAACTTTCTAAATCTCTAAATTTGACTTTGACAAAGTAATTGATGGTTTCTTCATTCTTCTCTGGGCTCTTTTCACATACATTTCTGACTGATAGTTCTAAATTCCGGCCTTCCAATTGCCAGGGCATTATTTTTTTGTTGACGTCTTTGTAACTAAAATTGAGTTTCGTGATTATTTGCTAAATCCTAGCAGTACTCACCATCAATTTCATCTCCATAGCCTTCTCCCCCGTGTATTTCTGGGATGTCCACTACAACAAAAAAAGAAACACACACACCAAATTGTCAAAAGTTCTATCACCACAACTAAAAGGCAGAGAAAAAAATTTCGTTTTGAGAATGACTCCCTATTGTGGTGAATGGTGAAGGAATCACACCCACATTCAGATCATTTTCTGGGAACATCACTGGATCTTTCCCTTGCAAAGGATCTGTCTTTACTTCCAACAACAACCAGAAAAAAGCAGAAAGTCACATCTTCACTGATAAGCAAACCCTGCCCCTTGTGTTTTTATAACTATTGTTATTACCAATTTAGGTTTGGGTTTTATTAAGGGTCTTTGCTTCTTATATGCATGTCACTCACCTTTACACTGATGTCTGCTTAGTCTAGCAAATTCCACCCTTCCATAATCACGTACCTAAGTGTACCAGAGTCTTTCTCCTTTGGATTTCAAATAAACTATGGTAATTGAAGGAAATCGTATTTCATCATTAAATGCCTCAACATAAGAGCAGAACTGGAAAGAATGTCTTAATGTCTGTCCCCCTTCACATATCTGACTGATAGTTCTAAATTCTGGCCTTCCAATCGCCAGGGCGTTATTTTTTGTTGACGTCTTTATAACTAAGGTTGAGTTTCATGATTGTTTGCTAAATCCTAGCAGGTATCTCTTGTCTGTTCCCCTCGGCTATTTTTTTTTTGTTGGCTTTCTTCACAATTTAGAATAGATCAAACATGGGCATCCAATCTGACTAGCCCAGGCTTGAATATAGCTACGTTAATTTACTCTAAAGTTTTTCAGTATTATCATTGCCTATCATTTCCCTTTTTAATGGTAATTTGAGGGGTGGATAATCAGATGTTTTTATTCACAATACCGTCCATCTTATAGACATCAGAACCAATGAAAATTGCCTGTCTAAATGCTAAAACATTTCAAAAGAGAGAGAGAGAGAATCAAACATGTGGCAAAGAGCAGGGTCTTCTCAAGCTAATTAAGACTTTCCTGGTTGTCAACTCAAGACAGCCGTGGGGCATATATGTGGCCCTGTAGGAAAACTTCACCCCAAAGCTAGATGAAGAACTTCGAAGACAGCATTCAAAATCCCAAACAGCTAAAACAGCAAATGAGAGGAAGGAAGACATTTAGACCACACAGAATGTCTCGCTCATCAGCACTGCTCCTCAGGGATGATCTCCTTGACCATGAACTGAACTGAGGATTGATTCATCACTGTCAGCCTTGAAACACGCTCTTCCTCTGGAGGTGGTGCTTTTAATTATATTAGAAGTCTTCTCCTTTCCTGGCTAGAGTGCTAAAGCATGTTCACATCGCCTCGGCCTCTAGTAAGGGATGCATAGTACACCTTGCCAAGATCCCACTTGAAAGGACCAATGCCATGTGGCACCAGCCCTCTATAAATCCAGCCCATTCCTGGCATACTTTTAACATAGCAACTGGCACCTGTAGACCATGCCAGCTTTCCCACCTCAGTGCCCATCTCCTGCATTATTCTTCAGGCTCCCACAAAGCAGGCTGTTTCCTTGGAATGAAGATGTGAACATGATTCAACAAGAGGCAGGTGGTGGTGGTATCTATCGCAGATATCAAACTGAGCTTGTGAAAGTCAACCCAGAGTTTTTTAAAGAACCTTATGGAAAGGAAATGGAAGAAAGCTCACATTTCTGATAATTAATAGTTTTGATGGGATGCTCATGTGTCTTAACATCTTCACAGGTAGAAGATGCAGAAGACTGGATAGGAATATGTGACTCAGACTAGGACAAGAACCACAAGGCTCTTGCCAGGGACTTTTGGGCCAAGTTCTGTACTTGTTTTTAGGGATTTGGCCTCTGCCAAAGACATGACAAATTCTTGGAGAATGGAACACCACCTTGCTCCATCTCATACCTCAGAGAAGAAGACAGAAGCCACTGTGGATCATGGGCTGGAAAGGAGTGGATGTGGCATTGATCTTGAAGGAAAAAAGGTAAGTGGATGACAATGACTATGGGGTCATTTTATCCCAAGAGATCACAGATCTTATCTCTGTAGGCAAAGGACTGGACAAGATGGCTTCCCCCAAATCAGGCCCATTTCTAAGTTTCAATGGAATCAATTGCTCAGCCACAGCTGAGATTTCTGCACCTGGGGAATCAAAGGCCACTTAAGGTGAGGAGGAACACTTCAGCGGCTCGACTTGGCTCTATATAATCACTGCTCCCAGGAGTTTGGGTGAGTGGGAAGAGGTCGAGGAAAGGATAAGTTAATCAACATTTTCAAAAGCGCATCTGTTCACCAAGCCCTAAAGAAAGAATAGCACACTGGGGAAAACCCAAATAAAAGGAAAATTTGTACAAAAGGCAATTTACTTCAATAGCAATTTTCTCTAGTCCCCTTGCTCATATTCTTGGTATCTGTGTTTGATTAAGAGATTTCTCTCTCAAAAGCCTCTTTGCTCTTCACTGGCTACTTTCCTTTTTATGTTGGGCCTACTAGGTAAACCTAAGGCTGTTTTTTTCAGGATGCTATAGGAAGAAGGTAATTCTCACAGAGACTTTCTGTTCTAGCAAAGAAAAAGCAAAGTTGGACAGGACAGTTGACAAGATGAAGTCCCGAAGGGAAAAGTGCTGGTTCTCATGTGAGGTAGGAGGGAGACGGACGTACCAAGAGCCCCAGGCAGACGGTGAAGCAGTAGCTGTGTGGGAGGGAAAACAGCAGCCACGGGATGCTGTGGCAGCTGGGGAACTGAGGACAGGTTGGACATGACAAGGACTTAGAATTTTATCTCAATGGGTAACACGTGGAGAAGACCATCCAAGATTATATCAGTGAGAAGATGTGTTTGTGAGTGTGAGCTGGGCTAGCGGGAGTAGAATGAGTCACACTTCCCAGCAGTACAGGTCAGGAATAGATCTTACCACCCACAAGACCTCTACTTCCGAACTTTGTGATTCCGTGACCCTATTTCCTTTTCTGTCCCCGTGTGGATTCAATCTCAGGTCAGTCTGACTCTGACTCTTCTCTGGAGAGAAGGCTCAGCGGTTAAGAGCACTGACTGCTCTTGCAGAGGACCCAGGTTTGATTCCCAACACCCACATGGTGGCTATGAACCGTCCTTAACTCCAGTTCCAGGGGAATCCAAAGCCCTCTTCTGGCCTCTGTGGCACTGCAGGACACGGGTGCACTCACATACATGCAGGTAATACACTCATACACATAAAATAAAATATTTAAAGATGTATGGGACCATCAAGGCCCTTCAGTATGGATGGGAAGCAAAGACTCTGTGACACAAGAATAGCATAAAGGAAAGCAAGGTGTGTGGAGAAAGGGCTACATAGTCTTGGAGACCGGGGGAGTGATTAGGCAAATGAAGCTGAGCCACTGTCAGCAAGGAAAATGTGTGAGGGTGGAGGAGGATGCTTCAGAATTCAGGTTGTAGCATGGTGGACTTGGAAGGTTCTGTTTTCTTATCTGTTTGACTATCAGGAATACATTGGACTATGGCACCTGAGCCTTTTCACCCACGCATTTGTCTCTTGGTTTTTTTTGGCTTGTATTCTTCTGTGACCCACCAAAGAATTCAAAGAGGTTGTCTTACTTGGCCACAACTCTTCCACCCTGTATCTAACTACATGTGAAGCAGACCTCTGCCCACGGACCCTGCAGCAGCTCCTGAAGTGAGAGGAAGATGTGAACTCAGATGACTGGAAGAGTTTAGCATTTGAGCAACCAGGTAGGTGGGCAGAGTAGCCACTGTTTGAAAAACAACCCAACTAACAAAACCCTGGTCATTTTCGTGTTGAAATAGAAATCTCAGGCTGAAGAGTTCCATTGTTTCCTCTGGTGTCCCTTCTTTTTGCAGGTTTAAGAGACTGGGGGGTACATGGTGAAGAGTGTCTGAAGGTCTTTATCTGTCTCTTGTCTTGAATTTTCAGTGGGAGAGACACAGTAGCTAGTTATTAAAACCTCCATGAACTCTTCCAGGAACTCCTTCACCTTAGAAGAGTCGAGTACTCTAGTTTGTGTAGTATGGCACAAATGGCCTCTTCTAATGAAAAGTCTTTCTCCCCAAAAGGTCTGGAACACTGCCTGGCGCTGTAAGACCACACATGCTAGTCAGGGGAAACACCCCTTGATACTCCAACTTACAGCTGGGAAACCCCCACAAAGCTTGATTTAAGTCTTCAGCAAGAATGCTTTTCTCTCATTCTCTGCCCCCCTCCTCTCTCCTCCTCCTCCTCCTCCTCCTCTTCCTCCTCCTCCTCTTCTTCTTCCTCTCTCTCTCTCTCTCTCTCTCTCTCATTTTCTCATTCTTCTAAATCAGGATTCTTTGGTTAGCATTCCTTCATTAGTTTGCCTTTCAGCAGTTTCTTAAAGGAAATTCGGAACCTTCACTTTCACCACTTGCTATGCTGTGGTCTACTGTGAGTGTATTGGCCTTGACAGTGTGCTGTGTACTTTCTGCATCATAAAAGGAGTTTCACAAGATTGCCAGGGGACTGAGAAGTCTGCTTCAAGCCGCTGGCTACTTTGAGATAAATAATTTAAGACAGTCCCTCCCTGGGTCACTTGCACACAATCATTTCAGAGTACTGATACGGGTTGGTTTCCTTTGAAGAAGTCCTTCCATGCTAGATCTGAGCAGTAGCTTAAGAGACCAGGTTTGCCATCCAGAACACGGGGCAAAGACACTCGGAGGAGCACTCAGCATAAGCATTGCTCTGTGTCTGAACAGTTGTAGCATGGATCATGAAGGAGCACTGGTCTAGGAGCAGATAGCCATTCCTCGCTTTGGACTTGTCCTAGGTGTGGAGACTCTCACCTGTCCTGACTACCCCGAGTCTTCCCTGTGTTGTTCTGCTCTGGAATTCCATCGGGTTTTCTTTTATTTTTTAAATTTCATTTTATTTTTGGGTCTTTTTGAGATAGGATCTCTCTGAAGCCCCAGTTAGCCTGGAATTTGCTATGTAGACCAGGCTGGCCTTGATCTCACAGAGATTCACCTACCTCTGCCTCCCAAATGCTGGGATTAGAGGTGTATGTCACCACACGTGCCTCTTTCTTTTTCTTTTTCTTTTTCTTTTTTTGGTCTTTTTGAGACAGGGTCTCCCTGTAGCCACAGCTGGCCTGGATTCACTATAGAGACCATGCTGGCCTCGAACTCACAGAGATCCACCTGCCTCTGCCTCCCAAGTGCTGGGATTAAAGGCATGCAACACCATACCCACTGCTCTTTCTTTCTTTTTTTTTTTGTTTTTTGTTTTTGTTTTTTAAAGAGATTTATTTTATTGTTTATTTATGTGTATGTGTCCCTGGAGCTGGAGTTACAGGTAGCATTCCAACATGGGTGCTGGAAACTGAACTCTGCTTTTCTGCAAGAGCATCAGGTGCTCATTAACTCTGAGCCATCTCTCCAACCCCCATCAGCCTTACTGATAAGGGTTGCTGGTTGAGATCCACAAAGAGACTTCTAAACACAAGAACTCTGCCACCCTACACTGTTCATTGCCCCATTCCTCACCTCAGCTCTGTCGTCTCTCTGAAGTCATCGAGAAGAACAGGAAAAAATACAGAGAAATGAAAGCCACAAAGTTCCATGCTTTTCAGCATGGGTACTTGTTTGCTTGGCTTAGGAACTAGTACTATTAATTGGAGACTAGGGAACTGATAAAATATGTAACTTGTGGCATTCCTCTTCAGCCTTCACCTTAACTGTGGCTGGGCTAATAAATCCTTATGGGAAGCTAGTCTGCCCACTGAGACCACCCAAATTCAACCAGCTTTGAAAGGATTCAAGAGCCTCTTGCATACAGGAAACCTCTAGACACATTTATTTCAGCAGGTACCAGGTATCATCACCTCTGTTTAAAGATGAAGCAGAGGGAGGAGAGTAGAAAAATGTAAGTCACTGAACAAATCATCAGTAGAACCAAGAGTGAGCTACAGATTTTCACTACCTTGTTCATAGCCTGTGATTTATTAGGGATATGCTCTTGGCTGCTTGGAGCCTTTGTTGGATTTTATTCTAGGTTCCTGAACCCCCTGAGCCAGCTAAATCAATGGCTCATTCAGATGGAAGTTGCCTTTAGAAAATTCTCTAAGCCATTCTGTTTTTTGTCCCAGCAGGAAACATAACACTGAGATCTCAATAAACCAGAAATAATGGAAGACTAAGGAAATATTTCTTGGCACTTCAAAATGTTTAATTTGGTTTAACATTTAGTATTGGCTGAAGGTTTTCCCTCCCCACCATCCATAATCACCCTAATTCGGTTTGTTCATCCCCAGCTGCAGTGAGCAGTCAGAAGTTCAGATGTTGATGTAAACTTTGCCAAATTTCAGTTAAAAAGTCGGCTACCTGAGAGCTATTCATCCCTTGATGGATTTGGCCTGAGTCTGAAAACCCACCAGAAGATCCTCTGTCATATACTTTTTATCTTTCAGGGTATAGCCAGATCTATTGAAGGTCGTGGATTAAATTTTTGGAGCTTTTCCACGTGGTTTCCATTAGGAAAAGACAAAGGGGGTTTATTATGAAATTATTGGAAGAGTTTGATCTTGAATGTAGTCATTATTTTCTGTTATTTTTATTAAAAACTAGGGAGAAACACTAAAAAGATTTGGAAATATTAACTGTAAACAAGAAGGCTGTGAAATGACCTAATAATACATTCGAGCATGGAGGCAGATGAGCAGCTGGGCCAGCAAGTCTCCGCTGAACCTCAGCAATGGCATGCACATAAGAAAAATGCAGCCAGAGAAACTTCTAGCTATAATGGCAGACTTCACAATACTGAGGAGAGAAGATTCTAGAATCTGGTTTGTTTGTTTGTTTGTTTGTTTGTTTTGTTTTGATTTTAACTGTCTTTGAAAAACCAGATATTCTCCATCTCTCATGGTAGACATATCAACAGGAAATCGGCTCTTTGCTCTTCTTTATTGGCTATTTTCTGTCAGGGTATAAAGGTAGGAAACAGAGAGGAAATTCAGGGAAATGTTCTCTACCTCTCTCCCAGTATTCTTATTTTTTTCTTGAGATGTAAGGGGGAAAATTCTTCTAAATTTATGTTACAGATTTTTCTTTCCTTAGTGGACTTTGGAACTTCTTATTCTCTGCAGTCCCAGGACTCAAGAAGCGCTGTGTTAGTCTGTCATCACAGAGGCCAAATTCCTAAGAAAAAAGCTTGAAGGAGGAAATGCTCATTTGGGCTTATGGTTTCAGTCGACAATCACGTGGTTCCATCACTGTGGGACCAGAGGGAGGCAGAACATGGCAAAGAAGGTAAAGCAGAGGAACGCTGCTCACCTCATGGTTGCCATTGGGAAACAGAAGAGAGAAAGAGTGAGCCAGGAAGGGGTGAAGCACAGGCTACTCCCTTCAGGGACCTCTGTTCTCCAACCAGGTCCCACATCCGAATGGTCCACTCGGTATTGTCAATAGCTCCACCCATTGATGAAGTTAGCACCCTTGCGATACAATCATCTCCCTCCCAATTGTGGATTAAGCCTTCAACACATTAGCTTTCGGTGACATTTTATACCCAAACCATAACAGGTACACATACAAGAAACGTCATCCAGGAGAAGTGGTTTGGTACAACCTTGGTCAAGAGGGAGGATGACATTTAAGAGTAAAAACTACATCGCCTTCTATTGTGAAAAATTATATTCTCTGAAAATTAGCCCTCTTGCTTTGTAAGTCTTAGAACAACAACAACAAACAACAAAAACAACACAACTCTGTTCCCATGAATGTCACAAAGAAAAGTCATTATACTTAAAAGTTGGGTTCTGCTTATGTACAGTAAGAATGAATGACGTGGTTATATGATTTTACAGGGGTCAAAAAGGTACCTTTCTCCATCCACTGAAGAGATAAACTTCTCTAGTTGCTTACTGGTAGCTGAGGACTGTATTTACAACTGAATATTCTGTTAGCCTTAGGTTTGGTTTCCATAAGAACCTGTGTCTTTGGAAGAAGTACCAAGTAAACATTTGAGCAAAGGACTCTGATCTATGATTTCCAGAGAGAAGGCTTTGGTAGGAGGAGGACAGAGAGAATATCTAGACAGTAGAGAAAAGGGATCAATCACCAAGATGGCATGGGGTGGCATTGGAGTTCAAAGATGAACTGCACTTGGCACAAAGGTAGACTGGAGACTAGAGCCTCCTTTGGGAGACAGGTGGGCACTGTGGCTCTAACTGGGATTTCAGAATGAGGAAGTGAGATGGGCCTAGGGCTTCCCATGAACACTATTGATAGGCCCAACTTTTGGTTTATAGTTGGCTTGGGGTAATGTGGCACTCTGGGGCTCCCCTGACATAGCCACATTAGCCTTAGTCTGGGTTATAATAATTATATTCTTGCCCTCACTTCCAGCTGTTGGGATTTCCCTACAGAGGCAATGGAGAGGTACATACTAGTCCCCCCAGTCCTTATGCCACTCTACTGGCCCTTGCTGGCAGTAAGGAAATACTAAGGGATATAAAGGTTCTTGGTGCTAAGATGAAGTCTCAATAAATAGAATGCCAGCTGAAAAGAGGACTTTGGTCAGGGGCATCTTTAGTTCAAAGCGCTCTCCACACTTCCATCACCACCAGAGCTGGAAGTTCTCTAACAAGTTGCAGAGAACTCTGGCCCAGGCATCCTGTTCACAAGTAAGAAGCTGTCATTGTTGAAAGTCAACATCTGATGTTGAACTGTCCTCTCAGTTCTGGGCTGGAGTCTTTGCTTTGGGGGAATGTTAGTTAATGATATTAAAAGTGCTCGTGCTCAACTATATACCATTACACAGAGAAGTCAAAACAACGTATTGTGTGTATGTATGTGGGACGGGGGTTGACATGTGGAGCTCAGCAGACTTGGTGCTCAGGTATGATTTCTTTCCTGAGTCATATGCTCAGAATCCGTGTCCAAGAGAAAGCAACCCTAGACTTCTGGTATGTAAGAAAAAGTCTACAGAGCACATATTTGGCCCGAGACACTATTCACTATCCTCAGAGTTAATATGGTACTTTGACTCTCTTGTCTTAAGTGCAATGGAATTTAAGGCAGCATTCTTGTTAGAAATAGTGTTTGGGACTCAGGTCTTTTGGCTTCTCTTCCTGATGCTATTACTTGCTGGAGCTATGTAGGAGCAAAGAGATTTGCCTATACACGGAGACATCCCACTAGAGAACACCCTGCTGCCTGGTGCCTTTCTGTTGTTGCCATAGCCCTGAGCCTCCTTGGAAGAAAGCCCAGAGCCTCCTTTCAGCCCAGAAGGTCTGCTCCTCTCAGGGCAAATCCCCCTTGGGGGGCCTCCAGGATTTCAGACTTTCTTCTGGTACATGAAGTCTACCTGAGGTTTATGAAATCATTTGGTCTGCAGCACAATGCTGTGCAATGGCCTTAAAGAATATTTTTTACATGAATTTTTTTTTTAGCAGAAAACATAAATAAATAACAGGAAGGCACAGCATAGTCATTCTTTGGGAGAAACCAAGTGGATCTCATTAATCACGGAGAACAGGATTCTCTGTTGAACCCAGGCACAGAATTAACTTCTGGGTCACAGCTTCTACTTTCAGACAGAACTGTATTCTCTTCAAGTTGGCAGTCAAAAAAATATTTTTTAAGACCTAGAAAAGGACCGAGTTTCAATCTCCCTAAAACTGTTCATAGTCTTCTCTTGAAAAGTACTGTCTACTTCACAGAGAGTCACAGAGATTACGTGGCATGAGCAAATGTGGCAGGGCTTCATATCCACGGTGTCCCCTAGCTTCTGCTATTCTCCCAAAAGGAAACAGGTTTTTTTGATGGGTAAGCTTCTGGTATTTATTTACATTTCTTAGAATGAAAACAAAAATCCCATATGACCCAGAAATTCCTATAGGAACATATGCTCAAAAAGACTACTTCAATGATGTTCATTGTAGTATTGTTTATAACAGTAAAAAACAAAGCAAACAACAAAAGAAAACTAGATAGAACCGGAATGCCCATGAGTGGGGAAAGCAATGCATAAACTGTAGCGTATCAACACTGTTCAGGATGCTATGCACTGGCTGAAATGGGTGGAACAGACGTGATGGGATGTACTGAATGATCTGCAAGATGCTGTCATATGAAAAGAAGCAACTTGCCAACAAAGAGAAGAAACACTCTGACACAACTATGTAAAACAAAATGAACTCCAGTTAAACCAAATCACACACTTTGACATGAGTGTATGTGCTTCTAAAGGTATAAGAGGTGGCCTCAAAGTATCTTTGTGGTCACTTCTGGGTAAGAGATGAAGGTTAGTAACAATGAAATGAACTTTGGCCTTTTCTATATTATTGCACTTTGTTTTTTTTTCTGTCTGTTTTGAGACAGGGTCTCCCTGTAACCCCAGCTGGCTTGCAACTCGCTATGTAGACCAAGCTGGCCTCGAACTCACAAGAGATCTGCCTGCCTCTGTCTCCTGAGTGCTGGCATTAAAGGCATGTGCCACCATGTCGGGCCTTAGTTTTGAAAGTGTAGTTACATATAACTTGTGAACCAAGGAAGTAAGGAAGAAAACAAGCCTGAAAAGTTAACAATCTTGTTCAATATTGATAACCAATTTGGCAGTACGTTTCCAAGGAAAGGTGTTTTCCCACCCAACACCCAGTCCTCCTTTTAGGACCTCTGTTTCCAGCCCTTCAAACAATGCTTCTCTGTTCTTGGTTCCAATGCCTATGAGAATTTATGTTAGATTATCATTAACTATGATAATGATAGTTTCTGGTTCTTTAAGGTCATGACAGAAAATCCAGAGAGCAAGGACTTTACTCAGAAGAGAGATGTTTGTGAGTCTTCTGTCCATAGGACTTGGAGCAGAAAAAGCTGCTGGTGACCCCAAGCTCTAAGACTTACTACTGTTCCACATCTTAATAACTAGGGTTCTGTTCTTTGGAGATTTCCCAAATTTTGTATTGTTCCAGTTACGTTTGATGTCAAACAGAATGCCTCCAAGGGGTTAGTGCAAACACATTCTGGCTTTGGCCTATGATCAGATGACTCCTAAGGCTACGGGTTTCTGATTGCAGTGGACCTCAACACATATTCCTGTATACCAGACCTATGTGATGCTTAAATAAACCCTCTGTTATTTCTAGCTTCTAACTTATTTGTATAGGGCAGGTCTCCCCCCCCCCGCCCCCCTGCTGCTGATTGAGAGATCATCAGCTGATAGTCCCCTCTCTCCTCCTTTTTCTCTTGCTAGATTTGTTTTGTGTTTTCTTTGGGCCATCACTGAAGTGGATGAAAGGCAAATTACAGCTGTGAGAGCCCCAGTGCTCTGCACAATTCAAGAGAAAAAAACACGCCCCACACCTAAGGATCCACAGTTTGTCTCAGATGTGCAGCCACAATGCAGACCAATCAAAACTTCAAAATGAAACCCTTTTCATCACAGATTACAAAAAGGCCACAATGTTTGTGCAAAACAACTTCACAGTCAGAGAAGAGTAGTGAGGAAAACAAACTCCATGCCCGCCACATTGGCTTGGCTGGCCTTTGGTTATCTGGACTTGGAGTGCAGTGTTGAAGCAAGAATGCACATTTAAGCCATCGTGAAGGCCAGGTAGGAACAAAAATAGGCCACACTGGGCTCTGACATCTGGCATTTGTGATTCATGGAAGCACAATTTCTGTAACAGTCGCACTTGGGCTAAGTTTGAAATACACCCAGGAATGCTCACTGCTGAAGGCACTGTCTCCAACACGTATGCTTGAAGTCCTAAAGAGTCTTTGCCCTCTTGAGGAGAAGGCGTACCCCTAAAATAAGGTTCATTTCCAGATTCAAGGTGGAATACTTCTCAAAAAGTGTCTTCAAAAGGGTTAGTAGTGTCAATAAAACAAAAGCTATGACTAATTTTTATTTATTTTTGTCTTTTTGAGACAGGGTCTCCTTGTAGCCCCAGCTGGCCTATAACTTACTATGTAGACCAGGCTGGTCTCACTCTCACAGAGATCCAACCTACCTGCCTCTGCTTCTCGAGTGCTGGGATTAAAGGCGTGTGCCACCATGCCTGGCAGTTGTGGTTAATTTAATTCAACATGGCAAATGTGGTTCTAGGTCAACAAAGGCAAATGTGGAGTGAGTCTGGAACTTTGCTTGAAACCAACACTTCTGAGATATTCTCATTTTAATGGCAACAAATGGTTTTAAGGCAAGCCAAACATTACTTAGACAAAATGGGTTATTGTGTCTGGCACGGGAAGACAATGCTCTAATCATGGACATTCTACCCTATGCTCCTGCCGAGGACAGATAATGACAGCCACCCTGCGCCATCTGTGCTAGCACTTTCCTATGAGATCTGAAAAGCCAGGCTCCTTTCAGAAGCATTTGAACAGGTTTTAAATTTGCATTGCATCCTGGCTCTAGGTTTGTATAAGACCTAGAAACAGGGTCCTCTGGACCTGTCTCTCTTTGCAGGGCCATTCAGAATGGTTGCTGGACCTCTTAGAAAGGCCTCTGGGGTGACAGAATACATAAGGGGTAGCATAAATCCTCCTGTGACCAATTCATGACTCCTGTCAGAAAGCCTGATATCCCTAGGAAATGACCTTTCCTATGTTGTTTTTTCTTTCTGAATCCCCTTCTGATTAAAACATTTACTACAACTACATCATTAACTATTCTCAGAGACAGATAAAAGAAAAACACTTGTTAAACAAGATCAGGCTTTTGAGTAGGTATCCTACTTAGGCTTTTGAGTAGGACAGTTTTACATAGTGCCCCTTTTATAAGACGTACCACTCAGACATTTCCAGCTTCACAATGGCCCTCCTTATCTTCATTATCTGTCCAAAAATGAGATCTAGGCCTATCTCTGAGCCCTGAACATGCTATAAGTTCCTGTTGCCCTGGCTCCTGGGAAATCACTCATAAATTGGAGATGAATGTCTCCCAGGAAGTAATAATTTGGTAGGTGAGGAGCAAAAGGTTGCTGCTGCTTCTCCAAAGGAAGGGACCTGCCTCTGTGGAGCTGTGTGTGATCTAGTGGAGTCTGCCCACTCCCCCTGGGGCCCTTTGAAAGAAGATTCCAATCTCCAGGGATTTGCCATCAAGAGAAATTTCGTGGAATCATATTTAGCAATTTAGCACTTAGCAACTTTCACAAAATCCCACACCAATCATAAAAGTTGGCTCAGCTGCACAAATTCGATAAAATTCCTAACAAACAGTAATGAAAATAAAAAGAAGGAAACGCTGACATTCGGCCTTAAGGAGAAAACCCACCTACCTCCCACACAAATGCCCTGTAGCTCACAAGGTGCTGTGTAAACTTTGGAGACATCAGTTTGTTCAAAGCTTACACTTCAACTTTGTTCTCAGAGGCAAAGGGTGGGGGGAAAAAAACCAGATGTTTATATAAAAATATCTTCATTTTATTACATTCCACACAATACATTTCCAAGTAGTTTCCAACATCCACAAGTTATTTTGACACACAGGCAACTGAGCAATGCAAGGGATGTCACAGTTATAGGGAGAGGGGATACAAACAGGAAGTAAAAAGCTTTAGGTTTTCTTGTTCTGTTGTTGTTCTTTGGTAATTTTTGACTTTTTAGGTGTTTGCTTGTCTGCTAGTTTTATTTTAAAGACAGCATCTTTTAAAAGATGGAGTATCAACCTCAAAAACATGACTGGATTTCCTATTCTGGTTTTAATCCAGAAAATGTGGGACAAGGGAAAAGATGATTTCACTTTATTTTCAGCATCCTGTTTTGTCAATGGCAATGCTACATATTTTGTTTCTTTTCTTTCTTTTTTTTTCCTTTGCCAGCAATTAGATGGTGGCAGCTGCTAATGTACTATCAAAGACAGGATTCTTTATCCAGAGATGAGGCCTTCCCTCTGGGGTGTTGTCAGGAGACTTCTAATAAAGGCAAATGCTTTACTAGTCCCGTCTAGTCTTTCACCTTATTCATCCACTCATTCACATTTTAATAGTTGGTATCACTGTTTTGTCTTCTGAGAAGCAACTCTAAACACGTGCATGCATGCATTCATCTATCTGTTCAACCCATTTTTCTTAGAAGAGAGTGGCTCTTTTCTCCTTCCAAGGGATAGAGAGTTTTGCTTTGTAAAGCTGCAAGGCCTGGCATTTTCCAGAAGAGCTGCCCTTTTAGATAATACTATGAAAGTTGCTGGGGTAGGGGAGCAGGAGAGAGAGGGCAGGAGAACTCTAGCTGAATTGTATCTTGGAATTTACTATGTCATCAATGACATGAACATGAAAATGCTGCTGCATGGGGCATAGGATAAGCACAGAGTAAGTTACCCAAGTGGCTACCATCTTCTATTAGAGAAGAGGAATTGTCAAGGTGATACAGTAACTTAGCCACTTGCTATTGCTATACTGGCTGAATTTTCTAGGTGTAGTTTCCTGATACCTCCACAGGGTACCTGCAGGAATGCCAATCATTTGAAGGGAATGTCTGGCTCTAAATGCTCAGCTGGAGGTGAACAACCATGATAAAAAGCCCTTGGTGACTGGCATGGTTGTAACTGCATTCACAACTACTGTCACATCCCACTAAAATTATCTTCAGCTGGGGTAGGATACCTCTTGAAATCTCAGGGAAGCCACATGCTAGCCTTTCATCTTTTCTTTCTTTTTATTGGGGCAGAGCTGCTGTGATTGAGACAGAGTAGCTCTTTGAAATAGTGTCAGAGTGGGAGAGCACTGTCCTTTCAGGAGGACGAAACGAACCAGATGCACAGGCTAAGAGTGTGCTGGGGAAATCTTCTGAATGCCCTGGAAGAATGCTAAAATGCTGTCTCCCAAGCAACCCGTGCAAAAATTAGGATTTTCTTTTCAGAAGGTATCTGGAGATGTTATCTGACCAGGCAACCATCTTTGGAGAGAATTTTATACTGCTGTAGAGGATTCCTAGCAGGAAAGTAGAAAACAAACACCCCCAAGACTATAAGCCTCATACACTGGAAATCTTAAAATATATACTTTCTATCAATGAAATGGACTTTGCTATTTAATGCAGTCTTTGCACAGTATCACTAGGCAACTACTCTCTGACATCCTTCCCTCTTCATTACTTCGGACAATGGACAATCGGAAGGACAAACTGGAGAACGAATTGGAAGCAATGGCTGTATCTTTAGCCTTGCACCTTCTCTCTGCCTATGTATTAGCATCTGCAAATGCCAGGCCAGCCCATGAGGATGAATTTGCCAGATGCCGTGAATGCTTTAAGGGGTAGCACATTGGTACATTTCTACAAATGATTATTTTCTATTTTCTCATAGTAGTTAAATAAGTCAGGTGAACAGCCTTATATTTTAGCAGTATAGATTTAGGCACACATTAACACCATGAAAGGAAAGCAAATGATCCCCTTTCCCCCATACTTGACAAATGCTATTACAATGACCAAAAGAATACCAAAGAATACCTTCTTCATCCTCATCTAACATTGGGCCCAATGGCTCCCCAAGGTGAGGAGACTTTGAAAAGATAACATTTGGGTCCTACCAGCTTCTCCCTTCTGTCTTCACCCTCCTGCTCTCAATTTAAACAGACTAACTCACTTCCTATATCATCCCAGATGACTTATTCTTTATGACTTATTCCATGATTGGACTTGACCCATCAGAGCTAAACATTCATTATGAGCTTTTTCTCTTTCTTTTTTTTCTTTTTCTTTCTTTTCTTTTTTTTTTTTAAGGCAACATGAGCCACATCTGCTTCAGGGCTGGAAGTAGAGATGATTCCATGCACCCATGGCTGTTAGCTAGTGACTTCCATGACACCAGGAGACATGACAAGGGTGTCATGTCTGAGTGCACTTGGGGGAACCATCCTCTTGGGTCTGGTGGGTTGGGGGTGGGGAAGAGGATGGGTGGGGCCACAATACATTCCATGTGGCCTGTTTTTCTAGGTACCTGGAGATGACAGTGGCAGCCAACAAAAACCCAGCCAGAGCTAGATAAGGCAACAAAAAGCTTCAATCTCTTCTCCAAGTAAATAAAACATGTACAGTATATTATTTTCTTGTAAAATGTACCCCAGGAGAAGTAACACAAGAGTGAAGGGGCCCCTCTCTACACACACCCATACACTCCTCCCTCCACAGTGAGCCAGTCTCTCCTTCACACACACACTACACACACACACACACACGCACGCACGCACGCACACACTGCTCTTCACAGGAAGCATATACTATGTACATACACATAGAGCCAGGCTCCCCTCAAGACACCTGGCAGCCTGCCCACCGAGAGGAGGGGTGGGATAAGGCAAGGGGAGAAAACAAGAGAACCAGTCTCTGGAACAAAACCAGCTGAGCCTTGAGTTGTGAAGTGCTTAGGGGCGGATCTCTTCTGGTATTCCAAGATGCAGCATTAGAGTTGGGTTTTGTTATTTGGAATAATGAAAAAGAAGAAGAGGAGGAGGACGAGAAAAAGGACGATGAGGAGGAAGAAAGGAAGAAAGAAAGACAAGAAAATGAAAAAATAAAAAAGATTAAAAACAAAACAAAGAAAAACAGGAACCCAAGGACCACAGGGAATTGTTGGGATGAATAAGCGTGCTCAGAGCTGGGGACCCTGGAGAGGGGTGTCTGAGGGTTCACACAGAGACTAGGCGAGGAGAAAAAAGTGCAAAATCGAGGCAATGTTTGCAGTCTTTCTTGTTTGTTTGGGCGCTGTTCTTGCTTCGGCCCTCAGCAGTGCGAGCCGCGGTCTTGCTCTAGCTTAATGGTTAGGGTGGGCTCCACCGCCAGAGGGGCCCCGTTGGTGTAGTGGGAGGTTTTGTAGGTGATGGAGTGATCAGTCTTCTTGGCCGCATAGCGGAACCGGTGGTAGTGGAGCACCAGGGCCAGCGCGACGGAGACCAGCACCAGCACGGCGCCTCCGGCGGCCATAACGTAATACCAGTAGGCTGGGATGGGCTGCACGGGCACCGTGTCCACTGTGGGCTCGGTCCCTGGCGGGAGGGTGCCCCCTGGGGGAGAGACACAGAAGAGTGTTGCTAGACTGAGAGCATGCGGACTCATCTAAAAACAAAAACAAAAGCAAAAACAAAAACAAAAACAAAAAAACAATAAAAGAAAGAAAGAAAGAGAACACACATGCTTTGGGGGCACACAACAAGGGGCCAGGGAGGAGGGTGGTGCTCAGCCTTCGTGTATGCCAAGCACTTTATAATGCTATAATCCCCCACTGGTCCCTTTATGAGGCAGGCACCTCATACCCATTCTACAGATGAGGAAAACAGGCTTAGAGAGGTTCAATCAACAGTGGTTATTCAGCTAATTCATAATAAGCATGGGATTCAATCAAGAGCTCTATCCTATCAAAGCTTCCTTTCCTAGTTAACCACAATCACTTTATGACATAGAGAAGCATTATTCTCTCTCTCTCTCTCTCTTCTCTCTCTCTCTCACACACATGTGTACACACAGGTACACGTGTACACACACACACACACACACACACACACACACACACACAGAGAGGGGTGCCGGAGTGACTGGTGGAGTTACATTCCCTAATTTACCCTGATGACTCCATCTAGTTTGATAGTAGCATTACATCTCTCAGTTCTTATCTCTTTAGGAAGTTCTGAGTTCATGACACACACACACACACACACACACACACACACACACACACAGAAAGTGGTGCTGCAGTGACTGCTGGGATTCAGTTAGGTGAATTCTCCGAGTGGGTGGAAATGCTGTGTTTGGTGTGGCTGGCCAGAGTTTTCAAGCCGTGTATTAATTAGGCTGGCTAGACTTGAAGGTAAATTCCACTTTGATTTGCCAAGGCTTCTGTGCCCATTTTGAAATCAGCCTGGTCTTGTCTAAACAGGTCAATGACTAACCCATCTTCATTTGTTTTTAACTGGATGGTGGATTTTAAAAGTAGATTGGATGGGACGTCGTAAGGAAAAAATATGGGCACCAAGCAATGTATGTGAGAGCAAGAGACTGAGTGAGTGAGGGCAAAGGGAAGATCATTCTTAATCACAGAAAAGAGTAGGGAGAAGAAGCCAGCCAAGGATTTAGAAGGCAGGCACGTTCACTGGCCGGCCTCTGGTTACCATGGAGATGCTGTAGTAGATTTAAGCTCGGGGTAACTCTGGGGAAAGACTGGCTTGAGTCCCACTGGATGCAAAACAGTGCTACAACTTGATTCTCCCAAAGATTTACATCAGATGAAAATCTGGCCCAGAAAGGGACTAGGCGCTTTTGAGCTTGCCAAAACCAGACATGATCTTTACTCCTGAAAAATGATGTATACTTAACCTGAGAAAAACGCTTCCCAAGCTGCCTGCATCAGGTATTGTGCCTTTTACTCAGTGGTATGCTGAGAGGCGGGACTAATGCCCCTTAGCAGCACTGGTCCTTCTCTGTGGGCAAACCTCTGCTCACTACTTGGGCAGAGTCTGTCTATATTTGACGCCCCCCATGATACTCAGAACTTCTCAAATAGAGGAAGTCAGCCTCATCTAGTTCCTACCTAAGGTTATGTGCAAAGAAGCTGCACCGGAAATGCCTGGTGAGTGCAATGATGAACTAAATTCATATTCTGAATTCTCAGTCAGTGTTTTCCAGTTTTGGTATCATGAACCCCAGAATGCTTCAATTCCACTTGGAAGATAGCTGCAAGGCATGTCAGACCTTCTAATGTTTTCCCAGAAGTAATAGAAAAATGAGAGAATTTTCCCTGGAAAATCTTTTGAAGCCTTTTCAACTTGCTAGCTTTGAATTGTTGCTTACTTCATTTTGGGGATCCCCTTCTATTAAGGGTGCAGGTTCATTGGTACCTTATAGGCCACCAGAAGTCCTATAATATTGGAAGGGCTTTGATGAGGATGGGCTGCTCAGCACACAGCTTGATAGCTCCTTGGGGTGGGAAGGACCCCAGCATCCCAGCACCCCAAAGGCTGCTTCTACAACCTCATCTTCTCTTACATCATCACATACACTTTTTTTTCACAAACTATTTCTATTCTTTTGTTTGTTACTTTGAGGCAAGGTCTCGCTCTGTAGCCAAGGCTGTCCTGTAACTTACCATGTAGCCCAGGCTAGCTTCAAACAATCCTCCTGCCTCAGCCTTCCAAGTGTTGGGATTAAAGATGTGAGCGATCACACCTAGTTACTATTTCTACTTTTTAATAACTATTACTATTACTGAGAAAGGACCCCTTGTCTCCTTTTTTACTGTCTTTTATTGGTTGTCAAGTTGGCAATTTTGCATAGAAGAAGAGAGAAAAAGTGCTGAAAATGGTTCCTTGAAGTGGCTAGCTGCGAGTTATAGTGTGCTGGTGACAACTCCTGATTTAAGTCATTAAGAATATCTGCAACCATCCTGCTACTGTATTTTTATGTGAGCTCATAGGACATCTGGGGAACCACTAAGTGCATAGATAGGCCCAGAGTTCCTCAGCGTCATCCTTCTTTTCCTGTAAAGCTATCCTCAGGTGTGTCTCTGATTCTAATTGTGTGTGTTATAAGGGCCATCTTCTAATGAGGTTGCAGTTTGTCCATCAGAGAAAAGGTAAATTCACAGTGATTAGGCCCCTTCTGAAGTGCCTGAACACAAAGCAGGAGCATGGTCTCAGCCACCTGCATTCCCTCTGTCACCACGTGGCCTCATTATCAAGGTTTACTTTCCTCAGCACAGATGTTGGATGCCAACATTCACTATACCACCCACAGTTCAAAGTGTTAGGACTGGGGAGGGAGAAACCTTAATGATACTCTGAAAGTATTTCTGACGATAAAGACAAACTTTGGGGGCACAGTGGGGAGACTTCCTTTCTGCTGGAGAGAGGTTAAATCATAATATGTGGATTAGTATTCAGAATCAGGTATGGGAGCCATCATCTTGGAAGACAGATTCCACTGTACGCTAAAAACCATCTCCCCTTTCCCACCAAAGCTCCCCTCCCCAAAATCATCAACATGTAGAATATGTGATAATTTTGAGTGATAAAAGCTATTTGGGGACATTGCTTTGACCTCTTAAATATTTTCCCTGGATGTGTCTTTGAAAAAATGAGGACACATGCTACATGAATTTTTACTTTTAATGTTAAGGGAGTTAGAAAAAAGATGAAATAACTAACAGTGTCTTCCTCATGACCTGATGAGCAAATTAGGGCCCACAAATTTTTCAGCATAGTCTCCAGGTAAACAGACTTTATGATCAAAGGCAGCAGATTGAGCTCACTTAGAATCTGGCTCTGTCATGGTCTTAAGGGGCTATAGGCTTATGAGACTGCTTTGCCAGTCATAGAAAAGAAAGGTGAGAAATCCATCAGGGTTAAATCTGCACCCCAAATATCTTCCCAATGACAGTGACAACCCAATAAATGACAGCTGGATGGACAGATGGATGGCAGATGGCTAAAGGAATATATTTTGAACCAGTGTCCAGACTTCCTGGAAAATGCTGATGACCTGTTGGACTTCACAGAACAATTATTCTCAGAAGATTCTAGAAATATGTCTCACCTGTACAGTGCCTCTATGGGAAGGTAGAAAAAGGTGTCTACTTGGGCAGGTGCCACCTGCTTCAGGTGCCTGGGATGATGTGCAGCAGGATCAGCCTCACCTGCCTTCTTTTCCCTACAGGGTGATTGGGACATTGCAATACAAAGAAAGGATCCTGGGCTAACTACACCAACCTGGGGGAAAATGTTGGTGAGACTTCAACCTTGCTGAGAACTGATGTGTTTCCCTTCCATTGTTCTTTTACCATTTACTTGCCTATCCTTTTTCTTTATGGTTGGAAAATGCTCTCAATTCCTCAACCATTTTTCATTAATTTCCAACTCCCCAATTCTCCACAAAGTTTTCTCATTGTTTGAGATAATGAGAAACAGATATTTAAATAATAACTCCAAGTGTATTTGCAAGGCTGAACAGACTCCCATCTGCAGAAGTTATGAGCTCCCTAGAGAAGAGAAATGTGAATGCAAAGAATTTGGATTTTGAGAAACAAATTCTGAGAAGTCACACATGGGGGAAAATGAAAAGAAATGACCTATTAGGCAGTGGGTCTTGAATTCCTGTTTTCAGATAGCATCACTAATTTAATAAGTAATTAGGAAATATGGCTGTAAGTAGAGTGATAATAGTGGTCATCAGTGTGTTAGCCATTGGTCTATAGACTGCCCATGAATCATCTTCTTTGTTTCCCATGACTCTTAAGTGGGGAACATGAGGACTGAGAGGATCAGAAGTTCCATTCTGGTTTCACTTGGAAGAAAACTAAGGAAGAGGGCAGAGTAGCATATAAAGAAACCCAGAGATAGCTCAGAGCTCTCAGAATTGCATACTGCTGCTTGGTGGCCAGGTCAGGCCTGAAACCAGGCACAGTGAATCCTCGGGTAACTGAAGCCCATGTTTTCACAAAAAAGTTTTATTTGAACACAGCTACCCTCATTTGTTTGCATACCACTTGGGGTTGCCTTTGTGCTACAGCGGCAGGGTGGAGTGCTTGCCAAAAAGATTGTGTGTCCTTTGAAGCCTGAAATATTTACTATCTGGTTTTTCATAGCACAAGTTTGCAGATCTTGCTCTAACCAAGTAAAGCATGCACAGGAAGCTGACCTCTCCTTTTCTGCCTCCTACTTTTCTGAGCCTGTCTGAGGATTGGCAATGGCTCAGTCTTGTCTTTTTTTTTTTTTAATTATTTATTTATTCATTTTTATTTTATGTACATGAGTGTTTTGCCTGTGTGTATGTAAGTGCATTCTTTCCATCTGTCATATGTAAGTGCATCTGGGTATGCAGTAACTCTGGAGGCCAGAGATGGCATTGGATTCCCTAGAAATGGACTTATTGCTGTTCGCCGCCACATGGGTGCTGGGAACCAAACCTAGGTCCTCTGCAAGAACAGCCGGTGCTCTTAACCACTGTGTTTTGTTTGAACACAACTACCCTCATTTCTTTGCATACCACTTGTAGTTGCCTTGATGCCATTTCTCCAGGCCCAGGCTCAATCTCATCTTGAATAAAGAAAGCATCCCTTACAGCCGCCTTCATGAAATGTCACTGGGACCTGGAAGAGCCACTTAGGTTCCCAAAAGGAATGTTCTAGAAGACACTAAGGGTCCGTTTTCTCTCTCAGAAGAAAGGCTCTTTGCACCTAAAAGCTGCTTTATGCTGGTCTGTGTGAGGAGCCCTCTCTGTACCTGTTGAAAATGAAGCGCTGCTGAAGGGAATTTCAGATGAAAGGTTTATTTAATCTGTGAGATTAAGCAAACAACAGAAAAGGGCTGGCTCCACTAGAAACGTTTATAGAAGATAGAAGAAGAATGCAGCTGGGCTTCCTGAGTTGTTTGGAAAAGAAAGTTGAAGTACAAAGCATCCCTGAGAAATGATTCTTTCCATTTGTCCTATGTGCTGTGTGCAGAGGTAAAGTCATCAGAAGTTTTCAGTAAGCTGGTGGAAAACCTTGGTGGGGGTCCCCATTCTGTCCCCCTCCCTATGTCTAAAATGCCTCTAAATTCAGCTCCCTATCTGGCTGAAGTCTCAGACACTTCTAAGTTGTAGTATTTATGCTACCTTTTAAACTAAGGATTGTCACTCTGTATTCTTGGAGAGATGAAGTCAGTGAGACATCTTTTCTTCTACCCTTACACAAACTGACCCAGCAGCTGTTTAGATGAACTTGTGGGGAGGGGATGTGTCTGGGTTCTGTGATAGGAGATGCTGACTGTACAAGCAAACTTCATAAACAGTGCCTCGGTGTCCCCTGGGCAAAGGAGGCAGTCAAGCAGCTATGCGGTTGGTTCACACATCTCTCTCTGCTCTGTAACACCTAGCCTCGATCTGGCAGCTGGTAGAGAAATGGGGGGAGGCGATTCTCACACCACAGCTGCCTAACTGGAGGCATGGCAGGGTTTAGGAGCACTTCTCTGTCTTTTATCTGAGGATTACATTCGAGAACTCTGTTTAACCCTCTGGGTGTCTCAGAGGCACTCCTAGTGCTGTAGAATACAGGGAACCCTAGGAGAAAGGCACTCTGAAGCTCAACCCAGCCCTCCCTGCCCAGGGATGGGGTGTTGTACTGGCAGACAAAGCCTCTGGGAGGCAAGCCACGGGAGTGAGGGTGGGGATGGAAAAAGAGATGTTGGTAGGGAATGGCAGATTGGCCTGCAGGACCCACATAAATAGAGCTCAAAACGTGAGGCATGGAGTCAGGCTCCAGTCAGCACTGGCAGCACCTTATGTGGGTCTCCCTTAAGATGGTTCCCATCTATGTGCATGAAACAGCCTTTAAGGCTCATTTTCTCCTGGTTGTACCTGGATAGAAATTGTGAGGGATAGGAGGAAGGCATTCAGTGGAACCCAAAAAGATGATGCATAGCGCCCTTCGGATGGTCTGAGACAGACAAAACCATCAGAGCCATCAGGACATATGCATTCTCCATTCAGCAGTCCTTAGTATGAGATGGCAGTTCAGAATCCTGCACTCCAAGACCATCTTCCACAGTGCTTCCTTGCTTGGATCTCCTAGGATGTCTAGCAGGTCCCTCTGCATCCAAAATCTGCAGCCTCCAGCAGGAGCAAAATCTCTTGTCTCTACCCTGAGCTGCTAAAAAGAACCAGCTGATCACCAGCCACAGGACTCTGATTATGGGCGTTATATGTTTTTACTGATTTCTTTATTATTCTTTTTATCTTTTATCAAAAAAAGAAAGTATTGGTAAGAGGAAACAATCCATCACCTTAATTATACCACTTTTCAGTCTCCCCCCTTTTATACACAATTTTTCATTTGTTAAAGCTCAAATCCTAGAAAAAGATGCATGATGACACCGTTTATAGCCACTGCTTATGAAAAAGAAAGAAAGAAACGCACACCCAGTCTACATTGTTTAAAATGTGACTCAGACAACAAAAGATCTTTTTAAGAATTACACAGTTTAGTCATTCTCTCTCTGCCTCCTCTTTCTTTACACAGGCCTCTGCTTCTCTGTGGCTTCTCTCCAATACCAGCTCACACTCAGGCACACAATCTACACATATGTAGGAAACAGAAAGTACCAGGCAATAAGAAGAAAAGGAACAAGTTGCATGGCAGGAAATCATTGAGAGGCAGGAAATGAAAGACACTTCAAAACATGAAAGATCAAGAAGCCCTAATCAGTCCAGGTCCAAAGGACACTTTTCTTGCATTTCCCTGAAGACTCACTGAGTACACATTGATCTCTCCTAATGAATGGGATTACTGCTGTTGCATGCCTAATTTATAATGGAAAAGAAAAACAACCCTAATTCGAAAAACACACCGGAAAATGCAAATGACGATTGTTAATGGTGTTTCTACGTCAGCTTTCCATACCTTGCCTGCCCAAATCTGGCTTCTCTCTGTTTTTGTCTTTTCAGTGAAAAGACTGATTTTATGCCTTGACATAGAGTGCTTCTGCTATTCTGTCCAGGAAAGGAATAGAATGCATGTCACTAGATTCCATGGGGCACAGGGCCCCTTTTCTTCTCCCAAATGGAGAAGTTGACTTGAGTAAAGATAGAGGCATGGTGCAGTCAACCAGCTTTCAACTTGAGAGAAGAGCCACCCCCTGGCCCTAGGTTCACTTGGCTACCAACTGGGAGCTCAACAGGACACATGTCAATGTGATTGAAACTATCCCTTCTTCAGTTCCCGCTCTGGTCTTTTCTATGTTCTTTGGCCAAGTCTCTGCTCCCCGATACTTGGTTTCTTCCTTTCAGAGATTCTCATATTACAGGACAATATCCACAAATCATTCCTTGCAGTCCGCACCCTGTCTGTATAGCCCCAAAGCACTGAGAACAAACTGGGAAGTCTTACCTTCAAGTCACTAAGCCCTATGTTTATTTTGCCTAAATGTGCACTTGCCACTCAGATGAGATTTTATTTACATCTGTTTTCATACGTGAACACGACTGGGCCTTGCAGCCCCCTGGTGTGCATAGCTTCAAGGAAAGCACATGTGCTTGGTTTATTTATTCTCTTACAGAAGCCAAGCCCTCAGCCACTGTACTTGTCAGTCACGACCTGACAGGGTGCTTGTGCACAGCATTTTCAGAGGTTGCTGGCAAGCCTTGAACCAGCCTTTTTGAGAGAGCTGTGAGACTCAACAACCCACAGAGAGTCAGAAGCAGGTTTAACCTTCCCAGCATAAGCATAACCTTGGTCCTGAAGGTTAGAGCCCAACTGTGAGGCAAGCTGTTCAGTTTGGACCCTAGCTTTCCTTCCAATAGTTTGGATTTGTGATCATAAAATTTACACCCAGAGAGCAGCAACACGTGAATGTGGATACTCAATACTTTCAAACGTAGGGAGTAGCATGGAGTGGGGAGAGGGCAGAAAGGGTAAGAAAGCAAGCAAGCATATCCCCCCACCCCTGTTCTATGTTTCCCCTGTCATCCATTGTCTTAGAGCTGTGGGGAATGAGCGGTAAATTAGGTGAGATGATTTGGTGTCTGGTCTAGGTGTCAAGCCAAGAACTCATCTCTTTTTAGTCAGGAGCTGGAAAGATTAATGAGAGCAGAGATAACAAGTGTAGACGTGGACATAAAGTAGCTGAGCTTATCTCTAAAATGCTGTCCTCTAGAGGGTTAAGCCCAGCCAGCACAAACAGGGTACAGCAGCTGACACTGTCATCAGGTAGGTGAGGGTCTGTGTCTGTGAACATGCTTCCACACTCCGCTAACTTCAGGGGGCATTTACAACAACCCCTGAACATCCACCATTAGACATCTGGGTAGACTAGGCAGCATCAACAGTTGGGGGTTGACAGCAGAGAGGCAATGAAAGCCTACTGCATTAGGAAAGTCAAAAACAATCATTGCTCAAGGCTGGAAGCCCTCTCTTCATTTCCGGGATGAGACGAGCACCCCAATTTCTCCCTTCTTTGCTTTGTTCTCTGTTTGCTTTCTTAGGGAGAAAATGTCCTTTTCTGTTTCCAGCCTTGAATTGCCAGTGTGCTAACTCTGGTCAGCGAATGTACCTCCTGACTCCGGTACCAAACACCAGTTTCTGAATCCAGCAACTTTCCTTCCTTTATGATGAGGTTTTTCCCTAACATCTCTTCTCACAAGACTGCTTCCACTGCACCTCACTGAGGGTTAATTGAGACCACTGCCTTGGTACCCTGGAGCTGGAAAGAAACCATCTTCAGCCTAAAATGAATCATTGCCACCTTGCTTCACTTTTAATTTACTACAGCTTTTTTTTTTTTTTTTTTTTTTTTTTTTTTTTTTTTGGTTCGGTCTTCCCACAGCCTCTCTTTTCTCACCATTTCTGAATTTCCAGCCTCATTGCTCCCCGTTGGACAATGCAAGGCTGAAAGGTTTATCTGTAACCTATTTGTCTCTATTATAGATTTCTAAACTTTAATTAAACCAGAGACAGCGAGGATCTCAATCCCAGCATCTACAGGTGTCGCTGGTGCCATCTAGTGGTAGAAAGGTGTGGCATGTTTTTCTCTTGTAAGCTCTGTCAAATTGGGGTTTACTCCCTCCATCAAATTCACATCATCTGGGAGAAGGAAAAGCCATGCAAAACAAACACTTTTTTTTACCTTGAAATTCCTCACCTGCAAAAGCTGAGATGGGTTCTGGAAGAAAAAAACAGAAAAAAAAAAAAAAAACAACCCAAATTAGATAAAGGGAAGAAGTAATTGAATAAGCATGGTGACAAAGATGGCCTCAGTTAGATCACAAGGTAATACTCTATAGAAAGTGATCCACGCCCTCCACGTGGTCTAGACTGTGTCTAATATATCATCACCATGGGGCTTGGGTGAGTGGAGAGGATTCTCAAAGTTGCTTTGGAACAAAAAAGTCCTTCACAGAGTAATGGGTCCCCAAGGCATTGTAATCAGTCACTTACCACTGATTACTTTCTCAGAGCCGGGATTACTTTTAGATGCCCAGGCCCTGAGAGTTGCCTGGGGGACTAGGGCAGTCCCAGTTGCTTCTGACATCACTGGGTTCACACATCCTAGACCCACAGGCTAAGAAAAGCACTTGATGACTAATTACAGTCACTCTGTAGACTGGAAGCGAGTCCTGTTCCTTCTCAGGATTCTCTTTCTGCTTTGGGGAACTCCCATGACTGTGACAGGAGGTGGTCAGGGTACCCTTGAGGAAACTCCTGACGCAGGGTGGGGCCTTAGATAAAAATGTGTACATCTTAGGAGGATTGGCTGCTTAGCACTTCTGACCAAAGTGACAGGGTATTAGCCCCATGCTGGTCCTCTGGATGCCATGCTTAATTCAACAACCCAGGCTCTTAGGCATTAGAAGTATTAGCTTTAAAACAAAATGTAACATCGTATTTCTTATGTCATAATTTTCCTTGCAGTTCCTTCCTGTGAAAGAGCTGCCTGGGTAATTGTGTTATCACTCTTATATAGCATGTGTACTATTTTTGCTCACTACTGAAGGTTTCCATTAACTCCATCAAACCTTTCCAGCATGTAATTCTGACTGGCAGTTACTCTTGTCCTCTAGCATTTTCTTTGCTGAAAACTGGAGTCTGATGATGGGGTCTTGGCATCCTGAATTTTCATATACTTAGTGCACATCTGTTTCTGATTAGGAGCATGGGTATAAGCCTTATCTCACCTTATACCCCTCTCACCCCAAATTCAGCCACATCACAACTACACTCACATTTCACCTCCTGCACAGACTGGCACAGCCCTACCTATGGGGAACACTGTGTCTGAAGCAGTCCATTGCTTCCTCTTGAATATCCTAGCTCCTGGCGTCTCATTTGAAAAGTCATGAAGACACAGGTAGTCACATACCCATGCAGTTCTCCAGTGGGACATCAGTGCTTAACCGAATGTCATCGATGGCAATCTCTCCTGATCGTCCTTTCCCTATGACTCCCTCGAACACGATCTAGAGCCAGAAGAACAAGAGCCATGGTTAACTGAGCTTCCTGGTACTAACAGTGCAAAGATTTTCAATTTTCTATGAACAGATTAGAGAGAGAGAGAGAGAGAGAGAGAGAGAGAGAGAGAGTTATTGCACCTGGCACACATCTGTGGACCATATGGCTACATCTCTTGAGATCTTAATTTTAAAGATTTGTTCAAATCAAGTACGTATTTGAGGGGCTAAAGGAAGTATAACAAGGTGATGGATATTGTTGTCCAGTAACTAGAATGTACTGATTAAAAGGACCACAATCAGAGCATATTTAAAGGGGGGGGGCTGAACTGTCTCTAGATATTTCTGAGGTTCCTGTCTCATCAATATCTTTCAAATGCCCAACCCAGGTATTTGAAAACTCAGAGGACATGAGCAGGTGAGGGTAGTGAAAGAAACATGGCACTTTGGTTTGGATTTGTCTTGTGGGTTACCTGTCCTTATGGCTGGCTGTTGCACATTGACTAAGGGATCCATTAACACAAGTAGCAGGCAAAGGGCACATTCTTCTACAGACAGTTTACTGAGCACCTACTATGTATTGGGCCCAAGGATAGGATAGTAACAAAACCTAGTAAGATAAGAACTCTACCCAGAGAAATTCACTTTCTAGTGAGTGAGACAAAATACCAACAAATTCTTATAATAACCTGCATTGAGGTTAATAAGTGGGAAACAGGGTTGGGGTAGAAGTGTCTCAGAATTCCTTGTGATTTCAAGAACAAGTGACTGCAGGATGCACACTGAAGCCCCTCTGCTCTGCGGCCTCCAATCATTCCTCATCTTGCTCTCCTCAGCTTCTCTCTGCAAACGAGCACATGTCCTCTGGCAAGCCGGGAGAGCAGTTGGCTGCCTTGCCAGCCATCTGTTGCTGCTCTTCGTCTGGGGAGGAGCAGGTTAATGCTTTGGCTGGTTCTCAGTCACCTCGTCCACAGTGTGTCTCCTTCTTACCAAGACGTGCTACAGCTGCATGTGCCTCCGTCTCTTGTTCCGTAGGACAGAGATAATAAACTTAATATCTGGAGCTGAGAACGTGAAGCCACTTGCTTCAGGCTCTCTAGGTCTGCAGTGTAATGCCTACCCCATCTACCTCTGTCTGCATTCACGCTCTCTGGAGCAGGTCTGGTCTGGGAGAGCATGCCCACCACTTCCTCCACTCTGAAGGCTCCTCTGACTTGTGTGTGGAGGGTTCGTTTGTGTTTATTTCCCTGGCTTCTATGTCTCTTTGTCAGCCTACCTGATAGCAATCTAAAATAAAATGGAGTGAAGAAACATTTGTCAGAGAAGATTTCAGCAATATAAAAGGCAATAGGAGGAACAAAGAACCAAGTCTGGGTGTAGAGATAGGCACATTCTGAATAACAAATAAGAGTGTCATTTAGTTGCCATGGCGACGTGAGAACCACAATGAAAACAGCGGAGCTTAACCACGTCCCCTAATGATGAATGGGCAGACTCTTTGAAACACTGAAATAGGGATCACAGTTCCCTTGGATTGCACATCTACCTCCCTTCCCTGCCTCACCTGATACTCCATGTCGTAGCTGGGCAGGATGATGCGCCCGTGTTTCCACTCATTGCCCTGGTCCTCACGGATGACCCAGAGGAGCTTGCTCTCTTGACTGGCTTCACGTACCACCTGCAGCGCCACCCCGCGGCCGCCTGTGGCTTGGTATTGGAACTCCATACACACGGGGCTTCGGGGCAGGTGCACTGGTGGGCTAATGAGTCGCCCATACTGGCCCTCTCTTTGGCCATCACTCTGCAGTCGCAGGAAGTTCTTGTCATCTGGGAGAGACAAGTCCAAACAGACGTTCTTGGTAAATACTTGGGAAAGACACCACTTGCAGCTGTGACTCCTCTAGCAGAAAGTTGGACTGGAGTTGGTTGGGCTGGTTTTGGTATTTTGAAACAGGGTCTCACTATATAGACCAGCCTGGCTTTGGACTCACGACCTTTCTGTCTCTGCCTCCTGAGTGCTGAGATTACAGGTGTATGCCACTCTGCTCTGCCCATGTGCATTTTTTTCTTGAGGCGCCTTGAGAGATGCAGTGTCCTCTAAAGCCCTTTCTTTAGTCTGTCACATTGGTCCCTCTCCTTGTTGTCTGGATCTCTTGCTTGTCTCTATACAGCCCCTGCCTATATCACTTGCATGTCCTATAAAGCCCCTGGCACAGCTGACCTGGTTGTATACCAGCTTGTTTTTTTCTCCCTAAATGTCTTATTCATCTCTGGCTTACCCTAAGGTTCAATAGAGTCAAATACACTGAATTACAAAGGAACAGGTTACTGGGGTGAGACGGTGGCTTTGTTGGAGGGTGACTCTGACCAGGTGGCTTATGCTTTGAGCCTTTGTTGTCTTGGCTGGGCACTGTCCAAATGGAAGACATTAAAAACCTTCTGCCTCTGCCAGAGCTGCTAGATGATGCCTGGGCCCCAGTAACTGTGACTTGGACACCCGTATCAACTTTAGGCAGAACAGGGAGTGGTGGCCTGACATTCCATTCCCTTCTGTGTGTGCCCCAGGGATGCCTGGACTTGGCCTTTCTCAAGCAGCCAGGGGCACACAGTTACAACGATAAAGATACAGTCATTATCATTAACAAAGGCTGTGTGTTTAGCAGAGAATGTACATGTTCTGGGAAATTAAAGGCTCACCCGTCCAAATGCTTCAAGAATGGCCTTTTTGGCAGATTGGTTTTTAAATCCATCTGATACTTATGTGGAAGACTGTGCTCTCATTACAGTTGGCAGACCAACTGAATTACAAGAGAACAGTTGTGGAGATGGGCACCTGCAGTTCCGGCCTATGTGCAGAGAGAGCGCACCGAGGAGATCTCATGATCTGCTTTGGACTTTGAGACACAGGGGCACGTTATGCTGAACTCTTTGGCAAGGGGGTAGGGACATGTTTTCACTACATAGTCAGCTTGGAATATGGGCAGGCCAGACATCTCAGGGTCTGTTAATATGATGCCATGTTAGTCTGAGATATGAGCACAGAGCTTTCTCGGTCAACAGGGATGGTGAACATCCTGGGTTTGTCAGGGAAGGATAGGCTAGCATTCTAGAGCCCTGAGTCAATGCCTGTCTCTTGGATCACCACTCTGTTGTTATAACTCTGCTGATGTCATCTTTCTAGGTGAGAGCTAAGCCTATGACAAACCTCCCACCAGTGGTCCAGAAACAACCTCTCCCTCAACTCCACAGTGACTTTGTTTACCTCCCTGGCTCTCTGACTTCCCTTCCTGTAATCAGATACTCTGGGGTTACTTCTTGAAGTCACTCCCCTGTACCAGAAGTCAAATTAGGCCAGTTTAGGATGCATATGGAGAAAGAAGAATTTAGTTTTGCTTCTCTCTCCACCCTCAGCCATGTGTGTCTGTGTGTCTGCATACCCTACAACATCTGACCTGACCTGTTCAAGGTCAAAATCAGCACAGATAATGAAGCGGCATCTTCCTCCAGAACAGAATTTTACTGATGGGGTCCCCTGAGGAGGCGGTGTTGATACCACAACTAGATACTCAATGATCTTCTAACCCTACACTTCCTCTATCAGATCCTATTACTACTTCTATTAATGACAAATCATTACAACTCATTTTTGCATAATGCTTTACCAGTTATGAAGCACAGAGGTATGCATTATTTCATTTCATCCTTGCTATATGCGTGTGAGCTAAGACTTACCAATTTTACTTTGCATATGATGAAGAAACCAAAGTTCAGAAAGATTTAAGTGACTTGTCCAAAGAGAAGAGGCTGGTTAATTGGCAGAGCCCAGACTTAACTGAGGGTCTTCCCACTTTCTACAATAAACTTTATTTCAGCTGCCAGCAGGTGTCTTGCCCAAATCCTTGCAATCAATCACTGCTGGGCCTGTCGCCTCTTTCCTCATCTTCCCTGCAAGTCCTTTCTCTTCTCCATCCAGCCCATCTCTTTTGCCAGTTCTTTTTTAGCCATTCTGGTACATATAACATTCACCCTGCCTCTTAACAACTCTAGTATTTGTTAACTGCATCACTGATTTTACCTGCCTTTAAAAGGATTTGAAGTCATTTTCCATGGTAATTACCTGACAGTCTAATGTAACTCGTTTGTGTCTTCCTTATCATCCTAGGTTTCTATCATCTCTCTATCATCTATCTATCTTCTATCATCTATTTGAGAGAGCAATAGAGAGAAAGAGACAGAGATGGAGAGAGAGAGAGAGAGAGAGAGAGAGAGAGAGAGAGAGAGAACACATGGAGGTTAGAAGACAACTTGCAGGAGTTGGAGCTCTCCTTCTACCCTGTGGGTGGTGGGGATTGAACTCAGGTCATCAGGCTTGGTGGCAAGTGCCTTTACCTGTTGAGCCATCTTGCTGGCTCCCATCTCAGATGGTAAGTTCTCGGTCTTGTACATGTAATATTTAATACTGCTTATTTCTCCCTTGTTTAGATAGTACCGTGTATATCACGCTACTTGGACATTTTGTTCCCTGAATGAATAAATGAATGAATGACAAACACAGAGAAAGAGTGCTATGAAACGAGGACCGAGGGAGACTCTGTCAAGCCTTCAGCTCCACCTACTCCCTTTGCCATTGACTCCATTTTCATGAGCCAGCAGACCCTTTCAGAGGTGAGGAAATCTAATAATCCAGGATGCCTTGTGGAGGCTCCCAGTTGACTGAGATGCCATCAAGGATCCTTCAATGTCTCTATACTCCCAGTAACTTCTGAGCCCTTACCATTCCACCTGGGCTATAAAAGAAAGCAGATTTTAGGGACTTTTTATTCAGCTTCACAGTTTCACAAATAAGACCCTCTTGCTGCCTGAAAATTGCTTGGCGGAAACTCTGTCACTTGTGTGAATTTGTATTCTTAAGCGTTGGGGAAATCACAGCAGAACTTGGGAAAGTCAAGTGTGTGTGTGTGTGTGTGTGTGTAATGGTGGGCTGGAAGGATTTTATCAGGGTCCATATGATCTCTCCATCCTCACTAGAACCTGAGGTACAATCAGGCCAAACGTTTCCTAGTTTGCGGGCCCAGGGAGCCTCCAGATCTCCCTCCCCTCATCTTTTGTCTCTCCTTTCTCCCTCCTCTCACAGTAGGCTGATAATCACTATGTATGATTTACAGGACCATGGCAAGACCGGGAGTTAATGCTAGTGGTGTGCTTAGCACGAGCAGCTGAAGGATCATAATTCAGCACTGACATCTGAGCTAATCCACGAGTTTGCAGAATCTCCAGACAAGCAGGCCTCTGGATTTCACTTAGTTAAATCATTTGTGCCCCACTTGTCTGTTAAGTGCTATGAGCTCCAGGGAAGAAAGATGATATGTAAATTTAAGGAATTAGCAGTTGCTGTCAGTCAGAGGGACACTGAGCTGCAAAACATCCCTGTCTGTCAGTGAGAGAGGCCTGATTAGAACCAGGGACACCATGAAGGAATGTCTCACACCAGGAGAAGCACAAGGAAAGGGAGGAAGAAAAGCAGAGGAAGAGGATGAGCAAACTGAGTGGTTACTACATGACAGATACAGCACGGGGGTCTGCAGCAGCTCTGCCTTCAACCATCGTCCTTGTACATGCTTGTGCAACCAGTAGCGGTTTGTATTCTCTCTGTCTCTCTGTCTCTCTCTGTCTGTCTCTCTCTCTGTCTCTTACACACATGCACACACATGCACACACACACACAAACACACACACACACACAGACACACACACATGCACAGAGCAGGGTCCTACTAGGTAGCCCAGGCTGGCCCTGAACTTGTGCTCTTCCTGCCTGCTCTTCTCAAATGCTTGCATCATAGGCAGATGCCCTCCACATCGAACTCACTTTCTACATTTTTATGAAAAAGGACACTGAGGCTCAGAGAAGTGAACTGCTACAGACTGACGAAAGTAGGATTTGAACCCAGATGGAACTGAGTCAGCTTGCCAGAGTATAGACTCTCCCTTGGGTGGCATTCTGGCCGGAAGCTCTCTAACCTTTAGAGGCTTTAGTCTGCCTATCTGTATAATGGGTACAATAATGGTATTACTGCCGAGGGTTGTAGGAATGAGCTCTGTAAAGCACTTTGTATAATAACAGGGATATAACAAGAGCTCAGTAGAGTTACTGATGCCACTACACACATTCCCACATAGGCCAAAGACCACTATTGACCTGGGGAAGCCAGTCCAAGATGCAAAAAAAAGTATGGTTTAGCCTTTAGACAGTGATAACATTCCCAGATCTGTTCTAACCCCAGAAACCAGCAGGCTGCAAGCTGTCCATCACGCACCATTCACCACATGTCTTTTGCGCCAATCTTCTGAAGATGAGATAAAATGTGACGTGGTTCTGGATCAAGACTGGAACCTCAGGCGACCACTCAAGCAGGCCAGCCCTGCCTCCCAGAGGAAGAATGCAGAAACATCCCGATGGCACGCCACCCACCCTTCCCTTTGGAAAAAGCCTCCACATTGGCAATGTGTTCTCCAGGCCACAACCCTAACTGTCAGGAACTTTTAAAATTCAGTTTTCAGCCTTCGTGCTGTCATTTAAACACGTTTCTTCCTTCTATCCCTGATAGAACACAGCCAGTTCCTGTCCTCTGACTTAGAAACATTTTCACTTGTAAAGAATTAAGACCTCCCGTTGGGCTGTGGAGATGGTTAAGTGGCTAAAGTGCTTCCAGAGCTAGCCTGATGACCTGAGTTCTGATACCCAGGACTGCGGTAACATGAGTCTATAAACCCAGTGCACCCCTCCAGGGAGATGGGAGATAGAGACAGGAGGATCATTGGAAACTTGTGGCTAGTTAACACACACATACACACACGCGCACACAAAGTAAAAATTAAATAAATAAAATCAAAGTATTGAGACCTTCAGTCTGTGCTTCCCCAGGAAACACAGCTCTGGTTCCCCTTTCCAGGCCTTTGTCTCTACGGGGTGGGTCTCCAGTGACCCCTCTTCTGAGCTACATGCTTCAGCTCTTTCAAGTCCTGACATTTATACATAGATACTGAGACTGAATGCATACTGAAGGTGAAGATTGTTCTGGAATCGCCTAACTTATGGCCTACCACTGCCAGATACTGAGAAAGTTCAAGCATATAATGGCTGCCAGTTAACTGATAGAAGATTTGGTATAGCAGGGGCTGGGGTTTTGGGGGGGGACAGGCCTGCTTGATGAATTTACTCGGACCTTAAGGAGAAGTCCTTTGGGTTGTCAAGAGTTTTCCTTAATAGGACAACTGACCCGCTAAGACCAGGCCCTGCCTGCTGGAAGCCGCCTTCTGGTTCTTATGGCTGATGGCTCTGATGCCGGCAATGGAGAGCTTCCAAGAAAAGACAATGGAAAGGAAATATGTTCAGTTGCTGAAAGAGAATGAAGAAATAATGTCCCTGAGATACAATCCCTCTCCTCCTGGACTGACGTATTTGGGAGGCATTTTGCTGGGTCCTTGACTCAAAACATCTGTTGTTGCCAACGATACAGGGAAAACAATCACATGGGAATGCACAACTGGAGTTCAAAAGGGCAGAGAGGAAGCGCAGAGGACAGGGTCGCTCAGGCATTTCAACCTGCTGCTCCCTCTCTCAGGCTCTCTTGATATTTCACCTGGCGATTTATGACCCCATCTGGCTTCAGCTGCTTAAGTGTCCCATTGACATGTGACTGCTGTTGGCCCGACTGCAGTGGATTCAGTTGTGTCTACTCCACCTTACCCAACCCAGAAATAAATCACCAGCTTGATCCTCCTGGCTACTGCAAAGCCAAACACGCCATCTGTCCCCCACACATATCTCCTGGCCAGCATCTTGCCCTCCTACTAGAACAGCCATCTGAGAGAATATTTATGCAGCAGGAGATGCATTCTCTTAGTATAGGTCATACCTAAAACATGAGTCAGCCCCTCAGCTGGCCTCCCAAGGTCAGTCTGTCTCTGCTAAGGTCCTCAAATTAACAACCAGTTAAGGGAAACATTGACTTTGGATGAACTCAGCAGGATGTTTTCAAGGTTTACAACAGAACATTCTGCTGGCATGTAAGGTTTCAGGCCTGGTCCTTGCAGCGGCTACCTGAAGTACTTCTTGATATGTCAGCTTCCACAGAAAGTTCTACCATCTAGACTGTTGTGTTATCACTCTGCCCCTTTTTTATACAGATACTTGCTCAGGAACTCGAGGGACAACAGCTTCTCTCTGGTCACCTTTTCTACAAGACAGAGATGTTGTCTTCCTTTCTTTCAAGAGAAGCCTCTGTTCTTTCCTTTACTACTATTGAAATTAGTTTTTGATTATTGGCTCTTAGCTAAGCTTTTTCTGGCCTTGAATTATCTGTAGTGATCCCCAGCCTGAGAAGTTTCTATCCTTGTATGGTAAGGGCTATGCCCCATCCAAACCACAACACCCTTCTTCCAAAGGCAATTTGATCTGACATCAATCCAGTGTCTGAATTGCTGCAGACACTTGATCTCTTGAGGGCACAGAGAGGCTTTTTAATTTGGAATCATTGCTATGTCAGGGTCAAAAATCAAGCCCATCATAAGTTCATTCATAAATGTTTTCTTTGATTTTCCATGACCACGTACTGACCACACCCAGCCACACTTTACTTCATCTTCTTCCCTACACATCCACAGTGAATCAGCAGCCGTGTCTGCATCAAAATAGCCTCAAACAGAATTTAACAAGTCTACTACTTACATTTGAAGGAACAGCCAACATGTGTAAAACCTGAATATTTAGATTCTTAGCTTACTCCCTCTTTTTTGAACCCAAAGTAAAAGCCTTACTTTCTCAATCCCTTATTTAAACTGAGCAAAGCTTGATCCTTCTACAACAGTGTCCTATTCCAAGTAGGCTTTGCCTGTTTTCTTCAGATCACTTTCATGGCTTGAAGTTATTGATGGAGGGAATACTGTCTACATACTTCACAAGGTCAATCAATGCATAGAAAAAGTACACGTTCAGGACCATCACACACAGGAAGATTAAGAAGCTGACCAGGCAGAGTCCTGTTCATCTCTGGTCTTCTTACCTATTTTTAAAAAGTACTTTTTGGTGCTACGGATTGAACCTAGAACCTCACTTTGCTCACACATGCTAGGCAAGCACTCTGTCACTAAGCTACATCCTTATCCCTTTCCCCTTTTTCTTTTGAGACAGGGCTGTGCTGAGTTGCCTCAGCTGGTCTCAAACTCACTCTGTGGCCCAGGCAGGTCTTTCAGTTCTCTGTCATTCCCCACATGGCTGGGATTATGTGTCTGTGAATAATAGCTCTCATTACTATTGGGATTACTTAGCATTTCCTTAGGATACTCCTCTTGAGTGGCCCCAGATAGTTCCCAATGCCATTCTCCTTGCTTATTTTACTATAGTTTCTCAGAGAGGTAAAATGACATACACAGGAAGATAAAAATATCAGCCACTCAACTTCCAGCATGGGCTCACACAGAATCCATCCCTTTAGTTTCTTGCTCCTTGGTTTTCACCAACCCCAGGAACAAAGGCATTGGCAAGGGCCTGGAGCTTGTTCTCAGCTTTACATATAACACTGTGATATGCTCCATACAAGTACTGAAGCCATGTGCTATGTTCCATATATGTACTATGTCCATGAACTATCACCAGTGCAACGACAGAGCTGAAGCATTAGCTGTATTAATTCTAATCCAGTAAAACAAAGATAGAAATGGTTATATGTGGTTGGGGCTCTTGCTGAATACTGGAGCTCTGGATATCTAGGTCCACTCTGTCATCTCAAGGGATGTTTGCGTCCTTCCTTACAGACCTGACTCTGATCATCCTCAGAATTCTGCCCATGATCAAAGCATTGGAGTTTGCAGACAATATGCCAGCTCTGCAAAGTAGACATTTTGTCCTTGTAGCTTCAGAGGAGAGGCAAAGTGGATTGTCAGAGAGGGGGGCAGGCTCCTCCCTACCACCAGGGGTCACTGAATTTGGAACAGAGTCCCCAGGGGTTGGTATGAACACACTCCAGGCAGCTCAGCCACAGGAGCTAAAAAAAGAAATTCTGAGTGGCTTGAAGGACGATGTTGAAAAACAAAAACAGTGGAATAAAACCAGTGGGTGTCTTGTCAGCCTGGAGCAACCATTACCACTAGCCAAAAGAACAGAACTAATTGCTGACTTAAAAGGGGGAGAAAAAAGAAAGAAAACAACTCAATCAGAAAATATCTAAGCAATGTAAGTAGTTTCTATGGACACTTGTGATCAACTTGCTTGTGGATAGTATTTCAACATGTACTGAAGCCATGTGATATGTTCCATACATGTACTGTGTCCCTTTTCCCCTTTTTCTTCCCTTTCCCCCACCCTTCCTTTCACTCCCATTCCATCAATGCTTGATGGAGACACCTTCTTTCTGAAATACAATGATTTTTGTTTATTCATCTAATGAGGGGATAAAGCATGTTGGCACGATTCTCTTCTATAGTGCAATGGTCTCCTCTTTGTGGAAGAGCAAAGTGGGGTGCCCAGTGGCTTTCAGGTTTGACACGACAGCACAGCCCCTCCACCTCCATTGGCACTCGTCCTGCTCTGAGCCAAGCACAGCTGCTTTCTCCCAACTGCATCCCTTGGGGCCCCAACTTTTTTGAAGAAGAAGAAAGGGCCACCCTGAACAGAAAGGGCGTTCTATCTTCTGCTTACTGCCCAATTTTGAGTTTTGTAAGCAGAAAGAAAGTGGTAAATGGAGAAAGTGGATTTTAAAATCATCAGAGGACAAAGGGAAGGGGCTCTGAGAACGGTACTGTGATTTTGTTTCCCAGGGGCAGGTTACAAGTGCTACTTTTCCAAACTTCAGGGATTCCTCTGGAAGAGGAAAATAATTGTTTTCCTTCTCAGAATCTTAAGGGAAAAACAACATTAGATCTAGCAGCTCCTTATGGCCCTAATTTTCTTTCTGTTCCCATACATTCAGTTAAAGGTTGGAATTTTGCCCACTTCATGAGCCTGCTCTGAAAAGCCCTCCCAAACTGCAGGGTATAAGGAATCAACTGAAAGAAAGACAAAGACTAGGATTCCCAGCCAGTAGCAGGTGAGACTGACCAGGCATTCCCTTGACCAAGCATTCAGGTGACACTGCTGTCTAGACAAATGGGGTGGGGGTGAAGGGCAACAGTGGCACAGGCCGTGGCCAAGGGGAGGTGACTTGAGCGCTTCCAGAACTGCTACTTGCTTCCTGGTGGCCTTGTAGCCTGGCCTCAAACATTCTCAGCAGAAATCTGCAAGAATTATTAGAGGGGCTAAAATGGACCCCAGATAAAAACTGATAAATCTTCTCTTGGTATAGAGAACCCATGCATACAGTCCTTTATTTAAAGGACCTCGGCCAAGCTGCACCTCTGACACACCACACACATGCACATGCACACACAGAGACACACACATGACTACAAACACATTCACCCAGACACTATGTACAAACACATGTACATATATCCCATTACCCCATTCACCTTTCTTACATTCAGATAAAGGTGGGGGCTGGGAAGAAAACAAAACAAAACAAAACACCAATTAATTGGAACCAGTCTCGAAGGAGAGGAAATGAAATGAAAAATCCAGGCTGGGTTATAAAAATAAGTATTTTTTCCCAACATGCAGGAGGCTCATTATATTAATTAAACATTATTGCAGTGAGTGAGAGGGGGAGGGTGATTGAGGCTGGGACTGGGTTAAGTGTTCTCCCCTGTGCCTGAGGCTGTGGTGATCCTCAGATACAAATCTCTCTGAGCTAGTACTCAAATGCTGAAGAGATAAACACTTCAAATATGAAAATGTTTTTCTTCAGAGCAGATGCTGTGACCCTCTGGGAAAGCAAGTGCAGGCTGTGGCAGGAGGCTAGCCCCAAGTGCTCTCCTTGCGCCTGTCCCACTGTTGGCTCTTGGGGACAGGGGCTACCACTGACATTTGGGGTGAGAGGGTAGCACAGTAGCTCTGAGGAACCCAGTGAGAGGGGAGCCCCTCCTCCTTTTATTTTCTAGACTTTTTCCAGTGCATACCAGCAACATTTGGTCTGCTAAATTTCCAGAATTAGCCCCTTTCCTCTCAAATGCTTATTTGTGGGTATCTGAGGTCCAGGTGGGAGGTGTGGGAAAACTGAAAGCTAATGAGAGCATGTTGGACTGAGGTATACTGGCTTGTGAGGGCCACTTGTTAAATTTCTGGAATTTTGTAAACCAGTTAAGTGTGACCATTATTAAAAATTAAATTACAGAAAATTACGTTAAATTATATTTAAAAAGGAAAGCAATAAATATCCTGTTATAGGTATTTGGGAAGAGGGGCCTTCAATTGGTGAATTTCCTCTAACTGATTGGCCTGTGGTTATGTCTGTGAAATATTTTCTTGATTGTTGAGTGATGCGGGTGGTGCCACCCCTGGGCGGGTAGTCCTGAGTTGTATAAGAAATCAGGCTGAGCGCAGGCCAGGGGAACAAGTCAGTAAGTTGCATTCCTTCCTGGTTTCTGCTTCAGTTCCTGCCTTGAGTTCCTGCCTTGACTTGGCTCAAATATGGACTATGATGTGGAACCTCCAAATCCTTTCCTCCCTAAGTTGGTTTTGGGCAGTGTTTTAGCACCACAATAAAAAGCAAACTAGAACATACCCCCACTCAATGTTTCCTAATTATTTTAATACCTTTTTGCCTGGGGGTATTAATGTCTTTGCTCTGGGGTTATGTCAGTGTATTTGAACAATGGAAAATACTCCCCCCTCCCCGACACTTCTCAATTCTGCCTCCTATGCCTGTGGCAAGAGCATTTATAGCATTGAAAATGGCACACCTTACCAAAAGGTTTGTGGTTATGGTCTGATCCTTGGAAAACCTGTTGTTGAACCCTTTCCAGAATGCCACTGTTAAAGCATGTAACAGTAGGGCCAGTGGATTATTTCTGCTTCTTGCTCAGAGGGGCTCAGGGCAGTTTCTATTAACAGTGCCAGGATGGGCTTCTGACATTGGGCTCTTTGAAGACAAAGGGTAGTGTAGAACTATTTCAAGGTGTGGCAGCAAGTCTCCTCTATAGGCCAAGTGCCATGCACGTTGCTTGATATACCCATGGGCATCATACTGGTGGGTGTAACACCTGTGTGTGTCACACCCTGGGCATGGCAGCATTTCAGTCTTTTGCCTTGGATGGTTCCAGAAGCCATAGTACCCGCAAAAGTCAGAATCAAGGTCAGTGGTTTCCCAATCAGCTGCTTTAGGAACAATACCTAGCTGGAAGTTGACAAGAGGCAGCCAGTGCTGGTTAGGGAAACAGGAGGACACAGATAGACTCTGCCCATCTCCTAAGAACTTCCCAACGGCTTCTTCCATTTATCTTGGCCTCTCTTTCTCCCTTGCGGCCTCTAAGCCATGCAGTAATCCTATGAGGGGGCTGGGAACCACCAACCAATCAGTCAGTGTATGTGGTGACATCTTGAGCAAAGACTGTGGTGGTTTGTGGGCAAAGCACAGAAAATTGCTCTGTGGTGGGAAGCTATGAAGCTTGCAAAAGAGTAGGGACTGAAAACCATGGTGCAGGCTGGCCTTCCGTCTTTCACAGTATCCAGCAACTGGCTTACCTGGAAACGTCCCGTCATCGGGGCTGGTACTGCTAGTCCAGGTGCTTCTGAGCCATTTGGCATGGTCGTACATCCAACCACAGGACTCTTCAGGGAAATCAAAGTTGCAGTTGAATCCTGAAGGGAGCTGCAAATCTTTGTCTAAAAGGAGGAGAAAACCAAAAGGCAGGCAAATGAAGTGGGTCCAGTGAACGGCCACAGCAGTGCTATTTCACTGCCACAGCAGTGCTATTTCAATGGCTGGCAAGCCTGAGTAGGGAGTAGAGACAGAAGGGGCCCCCTTTGCTTATTCATTTTGCTCATCTTGGCGATCACTGGGTTTCGGGTCAGGCTTTGGTCTCATCCTTCCCAGGCATGAAAGCCAAGTCTGCCAATGGTTCCCATAGTAAGCAATTATAAATGAGGCCACCAAATGGCTTCAGGCTCTAATCAGTCTCCTCTGCCTACCTCAGAGAGCAGACAAATGTGAAAATTGCTGTTCCCTAAATGCCAGAGAAGGATGTCTCCCTAGTGCCTCAGTGGAAGGCTGGCTCCCTAAAAGGATTATCTCATCTGCTGCCAGCTTGGTTCTCAGAAGTGATGGGGCAGCCCATTAGTACCCAGAGAGGCCTGAATGCCTCGGAGATTCTGGCCGATGCAAAGAAAACGACCTCAGGCACAAGGCTGGCTTGTTTGCCATCCTTTACCACTTTGTGACACATCTCTTATTTCAGAAGGGTGAGATAGTGCATTGTTGTCAGGTGAGAGATTTGACATGTTAGGGGTGAAAATGAAAGGGCCACATCACGAGTTGCTCAAGTCAGTGCTGAGCAAGATGAGAAGTATTTTTATATGCTCAGGCCTATGATTCCAGTTACTCTGGAATCCACTGTGTCGAGTTTTTAAAGGCTGATATCCCAGGGCAGGTAAGGAATGCTTTCTTTGTGGAACTCTATGAAGCGACTACATAGTGGCTCATCCTGTCTGTTTGGAGGTTTACCTACCTGAGCCCAAAGGCAGAACCAAAGGGGTTTCTTTTGGGTTTTTCCCAGGTCTAAAAACCCAGTATGAGCTAAGTATGGAATTAAGTGGGGGCGATGTGGAAGTGAGGAAAGAGGAACTGGGAACTCAAGTTTGGACCCTTGCCAGAGACAGAGGAAAAGTGTTGGCGAATGTTGGTGGCAGGGAGGAAGTGGGGTCTTTGACCTTTTCACGTCCCTTCCCAGGTTCTCAGAGAGGAATTTCCATAGGGAAGGTTCAGAATGTGGGTTAGGCTGTCTAAAGGCAACAGCAGATGAGCAGAAACAGAAACCCACCATGGGTTGGGAGAGGCTTGAGTGTAGGGGGACAGGGCGCTGCTGACCTCAGCAACAGGAGGCAGATTGCCAGCAACCCTTGCTTGTGCCTCCCCTTCCCAAGAGAGAACATTTAATGTTTGCCCACCCTTGGCCAAAGTCAGCTGGAGTGGAAAAGCAACACATGGAATCCATTATGGAAGCACCAACCTGTGGCTTGGGAAAGTCAGTCCTTAGCCCTCACCATCCCCTTTCTTGCCACAATTTCTGCATGTCTATTTTTCCATTCAAAAATACAGGGTAATTCAATATACCATAATTCCTCTCTAATGTTTATACGCATACTGTATCTCAGGAACCAAATTCCACAAAAAGATCTTTTACAAAAAAGGAGAAGGGAGGTTTCAAAGAAACCTCAAATCAAACAAACCACTATAAACGGTAAAATTATATTAAAAATAAACTTCTGAAATTTTGCAGCAGAACCCTTAAGTTTTCCTTTGGATTGTCAGTTAGATAGAATCCCCTTTCTCCTGGCCCCCAATGATCTAACTCTGTAAATCTAATACCGTATATTAACTCCCTATGTGCTCTATTTTTTTTGACATGTCTTGGAATAATCTCCACTTCTCTTCATGAAACTAAAACAAGTTCATAAAAATGTCAGGATTCTGTAGTCTACTAATCCTGACCAATAGTGTCCCCCACCCACACAATATACAAAATCATGCTCTCCAAAGCATATGCATTAAATTATAATTTTTCAGTCACACAACTTCAGCATTTATTTTTGGCTTTTGTCCCATTTTTCTTAGTGGCTGTGTTTCGGAGTTTTCACAACATTGGGGCAGTTCCTCATGCTGCCCCCTGGCTGTGTGCAGTTCCACAGATTTCACCAGGTACCTACATCTTTACGGCCTTTCTCAAGTCTCCTTGCCAATCTTCCTTCATTTTGTTTAATGAACATTTAATAATGATCAGTAGGTTACTGTAAATTGAGGCTGTCAAACTTAAAATTCCCGCCAAAAATGCCAGGTGTTCTTAAAATTTGTGGTTTATCAGGAATGTCCTACTATGTGGCAACCTGAACAGTATAATTTAAAATTTAACTTACTTTTGGGCTCTGCCAAGTACTGTTTTTGTCTAACTTAGAAACATTTAGATGATAAAATGAGGAAATATAGATTTCCCATGTGAAGAGAGACCTGAAAACAAGGGTCCCCTGAGCTCCGAAGAACTATCGAGGGCACCTTTCCACATTCTTGCCTTTGCTCCTGCTCTGTGCTTAATCACAGACGATGTGACACACTGTCTTGTAGACTCGGCCCTGCTATGCTTTCTTAAATCATTGTTCGTACAAGACACGGAGCAATGCATTAAGTCCTGATTAACTGTTGAATTAACTCGGCTATCACAGTCTAGGATCAAACTGCTCCAATGACACTTGATCTCCATGTGACTGTACCACAGAGACACATCTTAGGGAAACCTGTCATTGCTCTGAAGTCTAAGGCTGGAAATGGAGTTTCTTTAACTGAAACAAGGCAGTGAGGGCTCAGCCATGAGACTTTTCTTCGAAGGCACCCTTATCTTAGCAATGGACTTGTGCCTATAGGGCTATACTAGTGTTACAATATCTGAATGATTTTAGAATGGTAAAAGCCTCCGTGGACCTCTTACCCAGGGGTCTCCAAGTTCCTGCCTGGTCAGTGGCCAATTCTCACTCTGACTGGCCTCAGCCGTGCCATCCCAGATGACATAGGATGTCCATCCCAATCCTTACCGTCTTCAAAGCTGCAGTTTTCCCCACATTCAGTGGCATCCTCATCCATGGGATATGGGGTAGTGGTTTCTTCGCTCTTTACAGTGGGTCCCAGTGTCTCCACTGTGGGCTTTGAATCTGAGAAGTGAAGGAGAGAGACTGCTACAGCAGACTGTGCTGCAAGCCAGCAGGGGAAGATGCCAAAGATAGTCTTCTTTCTAGGTGTGAGCTTGTGAGGAGGGAGGACACACAGAGGTGCACAAAACCTTGAAATCACCTTTGTGTGTTGTTGGCAAAGCCAGGAGGAGTGTCTCAGTTGAATGAGAATAGTCTAGAACTCCGGAGAGGCAGCAGACATGGACACAGATCATGCTCCAGACTCCATCCTGGAGACCCCAGGGTCAGCACAAAAGGCCACTCATGGAAACGGTGGAGGTGGCAATGCTGACCTCAAAGTGGGGCTGAGCCACATCTGTGTATTCTGTTAAAACAGATGTGTGGATAATGCACATGAGCAAAATGAGTGATGCCCACCAGAACCAGTGTGAAAAATCTCAGTGTTTTTTGAAGCACATTTCCGTAGGTGGAAAATGGGCCCATGTGCTGTCCCCTGATGGCTGCTGGCACACCTCACAGCTTCTTCCTGCTGTCTCAAGCATACTTTCCCTATGTTAGACATGTTTATCAAAGCTTACCCTACAAAATGGTCTGAACTATGGGGCCTACAAACAATAAAATAATCAGAAGCACTTTTCACGAAAGCCCTAAGTGAAATAGCAGCTTGGGAAATTGAACTCCAGGCTCTTTGTTCATGTTTCACAGAAAGTGGACAGATGGGAATATGGATTTAAAGGGACTCAGACTAAGTGAAAGCAATGTGGGGCCACACCTTCAGGCCAGGGGTGTGGCAAATCTAATACCTCCAGGATTCAGCTACTGTTCAACAGGGAAGCTGACTAAGGCTGGAAAGAGTCAGGTGTGGTGGAGATGGTGGCAGCGGGGATGTTGCATGCTCAGTAGAAAGAAGGAACCATGACTGGTTCCAACAGAGGCTAGGAGATGAGGTGGCCTAGTCTGGCCAGGTCTTCTAGAATCCCCTTGTCCCTGAGAAATCCACCATCGCTATGTAAAAGCCTCTGGGTTCAGGAATGAGGACAATTTATTCAAAATGTTATAATAAGGAGCACATAAACAAAAGAAGACAAACAAAACAAAACAAACAAACAAACAAACAAAAAAACGGGTTAGGCCAAACCTGGCTGTAGGTGGTCCTTTCACCTGGGCTGGTGGGTGACTCATCCATTCCTTTGCTCATTTATTTGCTAATGCCAGCCATTCATTTATCAGCCATTTGAGGAATGAATGGGGTATGACTCAGGCCCTGGGTGGGGTGGGAAGGGTTCTGGAAGTCTCTGATGCTCAAGCCTGTGTATTGCAGGGTGGTGAGTACAACCCTAGAGCTGCCCTCTAACAGGACACTCCGAAGAGGTGAGGGTGTTGTTCCTCCTGTTTCTAGAAATACACGCTTCTTCGAACTATTGTATGTGATTAGGAACCTTTGTCAGGCACCCTTCAGGATACCATTTAATAAAGCCAGGAGCTGAAGGAAATTGCTAAATATGCTGAATAGCTTTTTCACGGTTGACTTCCCGCCTTTCTGTATTAAATACTTCGCACATAACCTTTCATGTTCTCCACTGCTGTGTCTACCTACCTCTTGCTCAAAGTAAATAGCAAATAACCTCGAAGCGTCCTAATCTGTAAGTTCAAATTTGTCACTGTGACACTGAATCTCAAACTCAATTGTAAAGCAAACTATGTGGCAAGGCAAAAAGTAATCATTTGAAACGTAAACAAACTGGCTAACAGGTAGAGCAGTCCTGTCAAATTATTTAGCTGCTGCAGCAGCTCCGCCCAGCCCAGCACCTTCAGTTTTTCTGTTAGCTTTTTGGGGAGAGAAAGTAGAAATGAACCAAGGGGGAGTTGCAGACATAGATGGAAATTTGAAAAGCAGGAATACAAGCGGTATGACTTTAGAACAGTTTTTGCGTGTTAGGCAGCAAAACTGGTCAGCTGGTGGGTGGAGAGAGTGTGAAATCCAGGGTCATTGGGAGCTGGTGAGGGGACAAGAGGCCAGGGAGTATGAATGGAAGTGAAGAAATGGGAGACGGCCTCTGTGCCCACTGTTTGTACTGGATGCTCCGAGGTAACTGCCCACCAAACAGCAGCGTTCCTCTAAAATTAAAACCAGATGTCAGAGACTTCAAAGGGGAGGAGGCTGGGCAGAGGGTAACACGCCTCAACTCTGATCTTCCTAGAGCCAGGCTGGGCTTTGAAATGGGAAACCTGTTGCTAACCATCACCAGTGCACTTTGGGACAGGTTGGGACTGAGAGGTAGAGGTCATTAGCAACTGTCTAGCTGGTCATAAAGCAGGGCCAGCCTGAGAGAGGCATGACACAGAAGGACAAAAAGGCCCCTAGCTAGCTGAGTGACCTTCCAATCTCTGGGGCTCAGTTTCCCTGTCTGTGAAAGGGGTTAGAATTGGCTTAGCTCTGTAATTTGTTTTTGAACTATGTGTCACACTCATCGGTAGGTTGTGAAATCAATTTAATGGGCCATGACCGCACTTGTAAAAGTCTGCGCTGTTATATTTCAGAGTGAACTCACCTGGTAGAGATGAATACTGCTTGGTGAACTTTTCCTTCAGTTTCATTTGCCTATAATGGGTTTGCTAGGTGCTGGGCATCAATCTAAATATTTCATATTCATTACTTTATGTCATCCTTGTAACAGTTATAGGACTTTAAGATAGACTAATGTCATTCCCACATTCCAATTAAGAGATGAAGTCACGTCCCACGTTCTGTAGTCAGTGATGGCCAGTGCAGGACCTGAATTTAGCAATCTGTCTCTGCGATCCGAGCACCTCTCCTAAATACTGTGCCTCATATGCATACATGTACGTGCTTGCTTCTTAATCAAAAGGACTCTGATGGAGATTTATTTTAAATTGGGGCTCATGATCAAACATGTTTGGAATTCACTGTCTGGAAGTTCCTGGCTCCCCTACATCTCTAATCCTGAAGTCTAACGTAAATGAAGCCAGCTTATGTCTGAGGTGGAGTTTTCAGCACCTGTGAGACACCGGTGACACACATTTAGGCTTCCGGAGGAACTCAGCCTCACCCTAGCACAAGAAAGAGGAGGAGGAGTCGTCCTAGTAGGATGGAGTCAATGGGACTGTCTTCAGTTTCAAAGTCAGAGAGGTTAACTTGGGTCCCATTCCCATCCTGCACACCTCCACAGGATACCTCTATGCACTCTAGCCTGCACACAGGCAGCACTTTTCTCCCTGGGAGCCAAAAGCACTTTTCTGACATGCCCTTATTAATCCTTCATGCCGTCCTGCTGGGTGAACCAGTGACAGGTATGGCAGACAGGAAAATGGGAATACCTGGGGCCTTGGTAGGGAGGGGCAGGAGAACCCAGACTGCTAGAGGCTCCTGCTGGCACTGGGTTGGGCCTTGAGCTCTGGGTAGCTCCCTAAAGCTCATTTTGGCAGGCTGTGCCAGCTTTGCAGAAGGAGCAGGGCCAGTGGCCAGAGGCGAAGTAAGGCCTGACTCAGAGGGGTATGGCCTTCCCCCTGAAAAACAGCAAGGGGGGGGTGAGCTTGGGGCCTCACCCTCACAGGAAGAATTCTTGGAGGCACTGCCCCAGGCCTGTGCCACCTGGTAGGGCAGGAAGGAGGAGGGCTATGGCTGCGTACTGGGAGAAGTCCTGCTGCTGCCAGCGCCTCTGCACCAGCATCCCTCCTGAGCAAATAAATGCCTTTTACAGATGTGGCTTCGAAATGAAAATGGCTGTCTTTGAGCATCTGACCATCTGGAGGCCAGATTCAGATATAAGCCGATTACTTTATTATCACGAGAGGGTTTTTCTTTCCTAAATCAACAGCTACAGCTCTGGCCTGAAAAGCTGGGGTCTAATTGAATTTGGATGGGTGGTGGGTAGTTATGATTTGCTTTTGAGAGACTCAGGTTAAAGAACTGAAGTGATCCTTTACAAAGGGCAAAATGCAGTCCTTAAGAGAGTGTCCCAGGCTCAGAGGTGGGCCAAGAACACCACAGGGGCCAGGCAACAGGGTGTAGCTAAGTGATTCTTAGCTTTACCAGGGCTGGCTGTCCATGTCTCTTTCCCAAGTTAACAAGTTCACAAGTGAGTGAGACTTAGGAAAGAAGCCTTACCTGTCCAGTCACAGCCCAGCACCTCCAGCCTCATCCCAATGCCTGCTGGTGACCACCTCTCTGGGTACACCCGCACATACTGCGCAGGAACCGGGTCGAACCTTCGGAAGTCGGGGGTGTCATAGTGCATGTTCCCTTCAAATAGCTGTAAGGAGAGACAGACTGCTCAGCCCTCATGTGGAACCTCTACCCACTCATTTCTTTCCTGCTACACCCATCCCAACCCAGATGATAGCTTCGTGGTGGATTCATGAGATGTTACCGTCCATGTGAGCTTCATTTTCAGACCAAGGTCTTTGCTTATTTGGAAAATCCATGAGGGACCTAGAAATATGGAAATCAGGGAGCATCAAAGTGGCCATTGTCAGGGATGTCTAGGTTTTATCTAGGTTTTCAGTGCACTTTAAACTGACCTTAGAGATAAGGGAAAGCAATCCATCTCTACCAGTCTAGGGTCCTTGTGTTATTGAAAAAGGAGCTTCTTTTTCTCATGCTTGGAGGTCTAGATGTAGAAAGCACTTGAAAGGGCTGGGGATAGAGCTTGGCTTGTGGAACGCTTGCCTGGCATGAGTGTGTCCCTAACTTATCCAATCTCCAGCATCATGGAGAGACAGAGAGAAAAAGTTAGATTCCAATGACCAACAGTTCTCTGTTTATTGAGAGCCTGAAGGGAAATGACTACTCCCTCTTTAGGATAATAACATCATCTTCTGGTCACAAATTGATGACCTGGGGATGCCCCAAATCTTTGTTTGTCAGAAGAAATTTTACCAAAAGAATCCTCACTTAGATCCCTAATGCATAAAACTGCTACTAGAAGCTGCAGCTGGGTGGGGACCCAACCTAGAGCCACCTTGGAGCCCCTCATGTAGGGGAAGGACAGGTGTTCGGGTGTCTAAGTACTATGGCTGATTAGTTTCCAGGAATGCTTGGGGGCCAGCCATTCTATAGGGGGAGTCAGCATCCATAGCTCTAAAAGGGGCAGCACTGCCTCGGGCAGGGCCATCTCTGACTCTGGCCAAAATCACTTCTTTTTCCAAGAAGAGCCAGGGTCAGCTGTCCCTAGGAAAACCTGTGGTCCAGCTTCTGCTCCATTCACTGAAAGTTCTGCTTTCTAAGCTCTAAGCCTTTCTAAGTCTCTGGAATTGTGAGCTGGAAGTTTACATCAGTATTGCAAAACCTGCGACTCAGCACCAGTCTCTGCATCCAGAAATCAAATGCCTGCTTATCATAGGCAGGCAGTATCCTTGCTTGTTAGGGGCCCTGCTCTTCTGCAGACAATGGAGAGACTTAGGAATGAGTACTAGAGAGCCTGGCCCACCAGCAGATGAATCTGAAGGGGATGGTGGGAAGGAGAGGCATGATGCCCTTTCTTCCTGGGGCTCCTTGCATGCTAGATTGAAGGCCAGACTTCCCTTCTCTGATGGCAGGGGATGGACTATGCTGGCCTCAACTTCTGGCCAAGAGTAAGTTTATCTTTCTTCTTCCCAACCTCAGTGTGAGAGGCAGGAAAGACCTGAGCAATCAAGACCAGGAAAGTACAAAGGAGTGCAGCAACATTCAGAAAGTTATTTTTGGAAGTAAACCCCTACTTTCTATAGTTTGGCCTCCAACAACCACATCCCCCTGGGATGTCTGGCTCATTTTAAGGAAACTTTATCTGAAAGAAGTTGTGAAGGGAGTTGGACTTCCTAAACAGGCAATATTGAAGACTGGTTAGGGGTCTGGGTTTTAAAGTCAGACTTTTAGTTTCTGAATCGTGGCTCGAGCCTCGGTCAATAGTGTAACCCTGGTTGTAATGTCAAGCCTCTGTTCATCATCTCTAAAACATGAGTCATCAAAAGATTGACCTTGTAGAAAAGTTATGGGGATTAAGAGGGAGTCTAACTTAGCTATCGAGTACTAGGCCTGGCTTAAAGCAGTCTCTTAAATGGGAAATCAGCACTCCAACTCCCACTTCACTTCTCTGTTGGGGTGACATTAGAGTTTTCCAGGAATGCCTACCTTTGCCTGCTGAGTCCTGGGGTCCTGGATGTACTCCCAGTCCTTGCCGTTTAGGCTGTAGGAGACTTTGAATTTGCGCACAAAAGCCCTGGCTTCCATGGCAGTGATGCTGTCTCCTCCACGTGCTCCCTGGATGATGACACCTTTTACTGTCTTGGGTGCCCCCAGGTCCACCTGAAGCCATTCCTCTCCTGGCTGGGCTTGAGGGATACGAGGGAACCAGCCTGAGCGGCTGCTAACCAGGCGGGCAGCACTGGGGCTCCAGAGGTACTCTCTGGTGGAGGAGGCAGAGATCTGGGCATCGGCAATGAGGCCTGAGAGCATGCCCAGCATGTTGGAGCAGGGAGCATCTAGAGAGGCAAGGAAAATACAAGGGGTCATGGTTGGCACTCATCAACTATAGACCACCTCCCGTTAACCAGCTTGCAGATCTTTAGGTCAAATGCCGATTTATTTATTATTTATTCATTTTCGCATTTTGAGGCTATGCCGCACTGAGGCTCAGAGTCTGAGCTTGGACCCAGAATTCCTGGGTTCATGTTCACTATGCAACTTATTAACTTGATGACTTTGGTGAAATTATTTAGTTGCTCCAATGCCTCAGGTTCACCAGGTCTTAAGAGGAGGTACTAGCAGTGCCTATTCTTGGGGGTTGTGGTAAGGACTCTGTTATTTACTTTAGAGTAACCCTTAGAACAGTACCTAGTGTATATAAGCATAATGGCTCTTAGGCATCTGTATTTACGGCTCTGACCAAGGCTTCTGAGGATGTGTATCTGCACATCCATCCATGACACCATTCTCCACTGACCCTCTCAAAGACTCAGTGCAGCTGAGCTGGGGAGGCATTGAATTATTTCCTGGGACATTTTGTCTACAAGAAGGAAAACTTCCTAGGGTCAGTATGAAATCTTCCACATGTGAAAAACCACAGCTCTTTACTGCCTTGAGTCCTTTCTATATGCTGTTCCCACCACCTGAAATGCGCTTCCCTCAGTCATCACCATAAAAAGTATAAGGGTCACATTGTCAGAGTGGTTCTTCCTGGACTTTCAATCTACAGTGTATAGGTCCCCTCAGTCTATCCTGAGGGCACCTTGTACTTCCCCTTCACATTCACATGGGCTTATAATTATGCATACTTCCATTCGATTGCTATTTATCTTGTCCACTAGTTTCAAAGTTCTTTGACACTAGAGACCTCAACCTGTTCACTGCTCTATCTGTGGTCCCAGTGTGGGGCCTTGTACACAGTCAGTGGGATGTATGAACCATGGTTCAGGCCAGGCAGGGTCTATAGCAAGTGTATCCTCAATGCTTGCAAACCTAATTGCAGATTAAAAATATTTTCTGGACTACCACTTTTTTTCCGATGCATGGGTATTTTCCTTTCAGTCTTCCAGAGAATAAGTCTTAACTAAATACTTGCTAATCAGCCTTCGTTTCTATAATATACTTCCAGGATCCACAAGCCACCATTTCTAGATATTCATCAGAGTTTTGACTACATTTGTTTATGATCTTGCCCATTATTAATTTGTTTATCTAACTTGTCCACATGGCCACACAGAACAGGGATCTGCTGTGCTTCCATGGTATTCGTAGTGCCAGATCTAGCTCAGTTCAAACCCTGGCTCCTCCACTTACTGACTGGTGGCCTTTAACTCTTGGTTTCCTTGTCTATAAAGTAAGGAGAACAGTGCCACCTATGCCATTGAGTTCATATCAGAATAATAAAAGATAACACACTTTTGGTGAGGCTGGCACCTGGCATCAAATTAGCTGTCAGTAAATTTTAACCAGTGGAAATAGCATAAGCTCAGTAAAAACATATTGGATGAATGAAAAGATGAAGTCTGGCAGGAGTTGAGTCTTTGAGCCATTCTTTTTGGGAAATCACATGGTATAGTCTTGTACATTCAGAATGAGGGGAGAAGCCCAAGATGCAATTGCTTCCCCTGTCACTGGAGACTCATCTCACCTGTGACCCGGCAGCCAAAGAGCTCCAGCCGGAGGGCAATACCCAAGTGCCAGGTCTGAGGGCGGATCCGGATGAACCTTGTCAGCAGCGGTGTGTGGAGCTTATTTAGAACCACCTCCGTTGCATCATTGTTAGCTTGAAACACCTGTAACGTAAAAGGTTACGCAAAACCATGTCACTGAAATCTCTGTAGTGAGCACTTGAGCAACCACTGAAAGAGGGTAAGAAAACTCTTCAAGCATAAGAATAATCAGTGGCTTTGTTGTTTGGGGCTTTAAAAAATTTTTTTTTAATAACTACATGATTAGAAGCATTTCACTATAGCTTTAACATATTCAGTAACACACTCCAGAGCAAGAGCATGTCTCTTTCACAAGTGGCTGTAAGTTTCTAGGCTCACAGTTAAATTAATACAGTTATACAATATTGAACTCAGTATAAGCCCTGTAAGACATAAAATTGAATGAGTTTTTAACCTTTAAAAAAGATCTCCATTTCATTTTAGAATATATTGTTCCTTGCTGAAAGACTCATTGTTTTTGCTACTGACACTGGGATGTTGGCACATGCATCTCTAATCTGTATGTATCTGATTATTA